>NW_028157615.1:0-34463 GCF_964263955.1 Coregonus lavaretus
AGAGAGAGAGAGAGAGAGAGAGAGAGAGAGAGAGAGAGAGAGAGAGAGAGAAAATTTGAAGGAGTGCGGATGGTGAAGAAAGGGAGAGAGTGAAGGGAGGGTAGAGGAGAGGAGAGAGGGAGGAAAGGGTTGAGGAGAAAGTGAAGGGATTCAGTGCTGTGGTTTTGAATTATAGAGCAGGATCTTAATGGCAGAGTTTAATTCCTGAAACAAAGGTCAATGCCATCATGATGCTCCTGTTATTAAGAGCAGGGAGATTTAATTGGAACATTAGTGGCCACTGTGGGCCCCACCACACATTGATGCCGGCGCACCGCTGTCAAAATCTGCTAACTTAATCAAAACAGGCACAGGAAAGCAAGACAATTACTACATGCAGAGTTAACCTCAACCATATCATTATCATGCGATTTAGAGAAAAATAATTACGGTTAACATTATGCAGTCAACCAACTCATAACTCTGCCCCCGAAATTCAGCAGCCCCAAGTTTTCAGTCGTGATGCGTTATGGCATCGCCATGGGGTGTAACTGTTGTCACGTCACCACTTAGAGTTTGATTGGACAGTCCTCTGATCACACAAGCCTATTTCCCCACAATTTAGCCTGGTCCCAGATCAGTATGTTACCTGACTAGAGGGCATGACAACGATAGTCAGAGGAGTTGGCTAAAGCACATACAGATCTGGGATCAGGCTATACATCCATCTCCTGTACGCATGTATATGCTCTCCTCTCTTAATGTATCCCTTTCTCCCCGTCCCGAAGGCTTGGTAGAGAGTTGTTGGTGCCTATTCTGCCTGGTGACAGGGATTTGACGAGGTGTGTGGCTGAGGCTGTATATTCTCCTTAAACCCTGATAGGTGGTGAGTTATTGCCCAAAACCACTGGAGTTGTATACTCACAATTGATTGATTGACTGGGCCTCATTAACTCACACCTATCCACACCTGCGTACCTTTCCCCAAGTCCGCCATGAGACCAGGGGTGTATTGCAACGGAAAACATTTAGCAACGAAAACAAGTGTTTCTTATTGGACAAGTTCTGGTAGTCCCTCCCTGTCAGGCCTGTTTGCTTCTGATTGGTTCCTAGTCAATACGAACCCTGGGCTATGTTCAGGAAAACGTTGTGGAACTGTTAATATTAAATATTTATTATAAATAGATGTTATTTTTCTACACGTTAGAGACACATGTTCGTTCTGCGTACTATATTTCTGTCTAAACAAGGTTGTGTCCAGCTGAACACAGCCAGGGGTTGTTACACCACATGGAAAGTGGGGCGCACTCAGAAAGGAATTGTGGCCCCGAACAGAGCTAAATTAGATTGTGCATGGTGAACGTCAATTCAATTTATCATAATCTAGCCAGTATAGTCCACTCAGTCATCACTGTTGTCCAAAGGAAGTGCACAGGGAGGGTGTCAATCTGCTGTATTTGTCTTCCCTCCAAAGGAAATGCCATTAGAGCTGCTGGTTTCTTTGTGGACCTACTGAAGGTGTTTGCCTGTAAGGCTGTAAGCCAAAGCTTCTGTCTAAGTCATGTGATTTATGCTAAGTGCCCTGATTTGGTGACAGTTTCAACTGAGAGGATTGCGAACACCTGGGCCATGTTCAGTTGCCAAACGTTCTTGAACATTGCAGATAGAAATGCCATGAATAGAGCTGAGGTGATTCATTATTCAACATGTCAGAGAGTCATGTTTGTTCTACTTAGCCTATTTCTATCAGAATGTTCCAAAACGTTGCGTCTTGCTGAACGTGCCCCTGTAGCGGGTATTTCAACAGCAAAGCTATATTGCGACACCTTATTCTGTTATCAATGACACTGAACTGCTGAACTCCTATCAATAGCTATGACATTAATGGCAATTCAGCATATCATATGAGGGTTACTATAGGATAGGGTTCTTCAATTCCGGTCCTGGAGGGCCGAAACACCTCTGTTTTTCATCCTCTCCTTCTAATCAGGGGCTAATTCAGACCTGGGACACCAGGTGAGTGCAATTAACTACCAGGTAGAAATAAAAAACAGAAGTGTTTCGGCCCTCCAGGACCGGAATTGAAGAACCCTGATGTAGGACAATGTCTTATACCTTTATCAATCTTATTGGAACACATGTTTAACTTCTGCCTTATCTGCTGGATAAAACACTATGCTCACTGAGTCTGTACATAGTCAAAGCTTTCCTTAAGTTTGGGTCAGTCACAGTGGTCAGGTATTCTGCCATAGCATTCTAGTTTGCTCAGTTTTTTTGTTTGATCTTTCCAATGTGTCAAGTAATTCTCTTTTTGTTTTCTCATGATTTGGTTGGGTCTAATTGTGTTGTTGTTGTTGTTGTCCTGGGGCTCTGTGGGGTCTGTTTGTGTTTGTGAATAGAGCCCCCCCCCCCCCTCTCTCTCTCTCTCTCTCTCTCTCTCTCTCTCTCTCTCTCTCCTTGTCACAAATTCTCCTTGTCACAAAGGCTTCGGCGTTCGTCGTCACCAGAGTACTAGCTGCCACCGATCTATGTTTTCTGTGTTACACTTGTCTTGTCTGTATTGATCACACCTGTTACCCATTATGTTAATTTGTTTCCCTATTTTACCCTCTGGTTCCCTCATGGTTTGTGCGTGATTGTTTGTTGTTTTGGTGAGCCGGTATTTGCTTTTCCCTGCGTGGAGGATTTGGTCTGCTATTTTTGTTCCAGTAAAGAACTTCGTGTTATAGTTCTGTGTCCTGCGCCTGATTCCATCCTACCGCTACACACAGACACATGACAGAATCACGCACCATTGTTATGGAGTCAGCAGGCACGTCCATTCCTTCAAGCTCAGTGGAGGAATGCATCCAGCAGCACTCGACCATGCTACAAACTTTGGGCACAGCTATGGATCGAGTCCTAAATACTATGGAGCGATGGGAGAGAGGTTTCCCAACATCTCCTCTTCCTCCAATTCCCCCCACGTCACTGTCCACCCATTCTAACACTGGTTCCAGTGGGATTCGGCTCTCGCTCCCGAGGGCATATGATGGAACAGCTGCCGGGTGCCAGGGGTTTCTGCTCCAGGTGGAGCTCTACCTGGCAACCATCCACCCGGCTCCCTCGGGATACGAGAGCATGTCCACCCTCATTTTCTGTCTGTCAGGGAAAGCACTCGAGTGGGCCAACGCGGAGTGGGGAGGTATAGATGCAGAGTCTGTGCGCTATGAGGACTTTACCCGCCATTTCCGGGCTGTATTCGATCATCCACCGGAGGGGAGAGCGGCGGGGGAACGGTTGTTCCACCTCAGACAGGTGTTGATTGGAAGAGGAGCGCACAGGACTTCGCATTGGACTTCAGAACCTTGGCAGCCAGCGCGGGATGGAATGAGAGGGCCCTGATAGACCACTACCGATGCAGCCTACGGGAGGATGTTCGTCGGGAGCTGGTCTGCACGGACACCACTCTTAACCTGGACCAGCTGATAGACTTATCTATCCGGCTGGATAACTTGTTGGCCACCCGCGGACGTCCGGATCAGGGTCCGTCCAATCCATCCCCCAGCACTTCCGAACTTACCCCCATGGAGCTTGGAGCTGCTGAGGTAAGGGGGACCGGTAAGGGGACTGTTTCCTGCACCAACTGTGGCCGCAGAGGACACACTGCTGGTCGGTGCTGGAATGGGTCCTCAGGGAGTCGAGGCAGCAGGCAGGGCCCTGGTGGACCATCCCAGGTGAGTAAGCACCCAACTCACCCAGAGCTCCCTGTTGCTCACGTGTGTGTGTAAGATTTCCCACATTCCCAGCATAAGGCGCTCATAGATTCCGGTGCATCTGGGAATTTTATAGACCGTCTGTTTGCACATAGATTAGGGATCCCTATTGTGCCTGTTGATGTGCCCTTCCCTGTTCATGCCTTAGATAGTCGTCCTTTAGGGTCAGGCCTGATTAGGGAGGTTACAGCTCCACTCCGGATGGAAACACAGGAGGGTCATGAGGAGAAAATCAGTCTCTTCCTGATCAATTCTCCTGCATTTCCCATGGTGCTGGGGCTTCCCTGGTTAGCCACTCATGACCCCACGTCAGTGCTCGGGGAGGTGTGTAGGTGTTTCCGTGGGTGCAACTACGGTGGAGAGTCCAAACCAGGTCTCCATTCCCCCAAATATGCCGATTTGGCTCTCACCTTCTGTAAAAGGAAGGCGACTCAATTACCACCCCATCGACAGGGGGATTGTGCGATAAATCTACGGGAGGGCGCTGCACTTCCTCGGAGTCACATGTATCCCCTGTCACAGGAGGAGACGTCGGCTATGGAAACATATGTCTCCGAATCTCTGGGACAGGGATACATTCGGCACTCCACTTCCCCTGCCTCCTCGAGTTTCTTTTTTGTGAAGAAGAAGGATGGAGGTTTACGCCCGTGCATTGACTTTCGAGGTCTCAATCAGATAACTGTAAAGTACAGTTACCCACTACCTCTCATTGCTAGTGTGAAGGAATCATTGCACGGGGCGCGCTTCTTCACCAAATTGGATCTCAGGAGCGCGTACAATCTGGTGCGTATCCGGGAAGGGGATGAGTGGAAGACGGCATTTAATACCACCTCTGGGCACTATGAGTACCTCGTCATGCCCTACGGGTTGATGAATGCTCCCTCAGTCTTCCAATCCTTTGTCGATGAGATTTTCAGGGACCTGCACGGACAGGGTGTAGTGGTGTATATAGATGATATTCTCATCTACTCCGCTACACGAACCGAGCATGTGTCCCTGGTGCGCAAGGTGCTTGGTCGACTGTTGGAGCATGACCTGTACATCAAGGCTGAGAAATGTCTGTTCTTCCAGCAGTCCGTTTCCTTTTTAGGACACCGCCTTTCCGAGTCAGGGGTGGAGATGGAGAATGACCTCATTGTAGCCGTGCGTAATTGGCCGACTCCAACCACGGTTAAGGAGGTGCAGCGATTCTTAATGGGTTTGCCAACTACTACCGGAGGTTTATCCGGGGCTTCGGTCAGGTAGCGGCTCCCATTACCTCCTTGCTGAAGGGGGGACCGGTGCGCCTGCAGTGGTCAGCGGAGGCGGACAGGGCTTTTGGTCACCTGAAGGCACTGTTCACTTCGGCTCCTGTGCTGGCTCATCCGGATCCCTCCTTGGCATTTATAGACGAGGTGGACGCGTCCGAGGCTGGGATAGGAGCCGTACTGTCTCAGCGCTCGGGTACGCCCACAAAGCTCCGCCTCTGTGCTTTCTTCTCAAAGAAGCTCAGCCCGGCGGAGCAAAACTATGAGGTGGGGGACCGGGAGCTGTTAGCTGTTGTGAAGGCTCTAAAGGCATGGAAACATTGGCTTGAGGGGGCAAAACACCCTTTTCTCATTTGGACTGACTGATTGTACATACGGGCGGCGGGGAGACTATACCCTCGCCAGGCAAGGTGGGCCATGTTTTTCACACATTTTGATTTCACCCTATCCTACAGACCAGGTTTCAGAATGCCAAGGCAGATGCTCTGTCCCGGCTGTATGACACAGAGGAGCGGTCCAGGGAGCCCACTCCCATACTTCCGGCTTCTTGTCTGGTGGCACCGGTGTTATGGGAGGTTGACGCGGACATCGAGCGGGCGTTACACACGGAGCCCACTCCCCCCCAGTGTCCAGTGGGTCGTGTGTATGTTCCGTCTGATGTTTGCGATCGATTGATCTATTGGGCTCACACGTCACCCTCTTCTGGTCATCCTGGCATTGGTTGGACAGTGTGCTGTCTTAGTGGGAAGTACTGGTGGCCTACCTTAGCTCAAGAGGTGAGGGTTTATGTTTCCTCCTGTTCGGTGTGCGCCCAGTGCAAGGCACCTAGACACCTGCCCAGAGGGAAATTACAACCTCTCCCCGTTCCACAACGGCCGTGGTCACACCTATCGGTGGACTTTGTTACGGACCTTCCCCCGTCACAAGGGAATACCACGATCCTAGTTGTTGTGGATCGGTTTTCTAAGTCCTGTTGTCTCATTCCTTTGCCTGGTCTCCCTACAGCCCTACAGACTGCGGAGGCCCTATTTACACACGTCTTCCGGCACTACGGGGTACCTGAGGATATAGTGTCTGATCGGGGTCCCCAGTTCACATCAAGGGTCTGGAAGGAGTTCATGGACCATCTGGGGGTCTCGATCAGCCTGACCTCAGGGTTTCACCCCGAGAGTAATGGGCAGGTGGAGAGAGTAAACCAGGATGTGGGTAGGTTTCTGAGGTCATATTGCCAGGACCGGCCGGGGGATTGGTCAGTTTACATCCCCTGGGCAGAGATGGCACAAAATTCCCTACGCCACTCCTCCACTGACCTGTCTCCATTTCAGTGTGTACTAGGTTATTAGCCGGTCCTGGTACCATGGCATCATTGCCAGATCGAGGCACCTGCGGTGGATGAATGGTTTCGGCACTCGGAGGAGACCTGGAACGCTGCCCATGTACGCCTGCAACGGGCCATCAGGCGACAGAAGGCGAGTTTCGACCGCTACCGCAGTGAGGCTCCGGTTTTTGCACCGGGTGACCAGGTCTGGCTCTCGACCCGAATCCTGTCCCTTCGCCTGCCCTGCCGGAATCTGGGTCGGTGGTTTGTGGGGCCCTTTAATGTCCTGAGGAGGTTTGTTATAGGTTACAGCTCCCCCTGATTACCGTATTAACCCCTCGTTCCATGTGTCTCTCCTCAGGCCGGTGGTAGCTGGTCCGCTCCAGGAGTCTGAGGTGCGGGAGGTTCCTCCGCCCCCATTGGACATCGAGGGGGCACCGGCGTACTCGGTCCATTCCATTCTGGATTCGAGGCGTCGGGTGGGGGGCCTGCAGTATCTCGTGGAGTGGGAGGGGTACGGTCCGGAGGAACGGAGCTGGGTTCCCAGGAGGGACATCCTCGATCCCTCCCTGTTGAGGGAGTTCCATCGTCGTCATCCGACTCGCCCTGCTCCGCGTCCTCCTGGCCGTCCCCGAGGCCGGTGTCGGCGCACGGCTGAAGCCGTGCGTCAAGGGGGGGGGGGGTACTGTCACGAATTCAGCCGAGGCTGCCCCTCCTCCTTGCTCGGGCAGGCTTCGCATGACACTCTCTCTCTCTCTCTCTCTCTCTCTCTTTCTCTCCTCTCTCTCTCTCTCTCTCTCGGCCCTCTCTCTCTCTCTCTCTCTCTCTCTCTCTCTCTCTCATATCCCTCTCTCTCTTTTCTTTGGCTCCTTCCCTCGTTGAATCTCTGTTTCCTCTGAGTCTCTTGTTCAGAGGCCTTGATGTGTGTCCTTTTCTCCATCTCATGTGTGAGTCAGATTTAAAAGTGTCAGCAGGTCCTCTGATGTATGCGTGCAGTCTGTCCTCCCCAGACCTGCAGATAATGGCTCCCCCCACCCCCCCCCACCCCCCATCAGAGCTGCTGTCCGCTCCAGTATGGCCTCGCTCACCATAATTCAATTTCAGCCTTATCCAGCGCCGCCGACAAGTGAACCACCTTTGAATGTCATAGGTTCAAATGTTCAAACATTTCTTTAACTTTCTATTTTTTCCCCCTTCAGGGTTAAGGTGAATTTGATCTCGTGCTTTGTGTTGAAGGGAAACAGCTTGTCGGATGTGGAAATTGCCAAAGAATTACATTTAGGCCACCAATCATTGGCCAGGTAAACTAGAGGTCAACGCACACCGCAGAAAACAGAAACCGAAATATAATTCATAGGCAAAAAAGCGTAGCGGTGGAAATGAAATGGGAAATGTGTCCATGCTTCATATATATTCATATATATACATTCATCTTTCTCAAACGCCCTGCTAGCTACATGCCACTAATGTTTATTTGAGTATTTCCATGGTCCTGGCATGTAATTTAACATATGTGACCATGCATGACAATTTAATTAGCTTGCTTTTTTAAGTGAATTCACCCCTCATTGGAATTTAATTTGCATCAAATCTGCCCAGGGCTGCTAATTTGCGTTGCTGGCAGACAGACATACAGTGGTGAAAAAAAGTACAATGTGATTTTCTGGAAAAAAAATTCTCAATTTGTCTGTCATAGTTGACGTGTACCTATGATGAAAATTACAGGCCTCTCTCATCTTTTTAAGTGGGAGAACTTGCACAATTGGTGGCTGACTAAATACTTTTTTCCCCACTGTATATTAAGCATCGCTCCGTGTGATACTGAGATGCACGCCCCGCTCCGCTTATCCCACCCTCCAAGAGAGCCATATCCCATTCACTTGCATCTCTTAACACTACTCCTTTCGCATTATTTGTAAGCTGAGCCCTCAGTATCCTAAAATGAATTATCATTATTATTTTGTTTGTAGGTTAAGACGATTAGCTAAGTCACCATATGTTGTTCCATACAATTTCCAACACAAAGCGTTGATACCCTCCCTACATGTTAACTGGGACTAATACAGCCTTTGATAAGGGATCATAATGGCTGATTCTTTTGTTTAATGTAGAGATATTTTAGTCCCGGTAAGGAGTCTCCCAGGGGAAGAAAGCAGCATGTTCTGCTCAACAGTGGAATATTGATCTCTGTGGGTGGGGTTCCATCCTCCTGTACTGCCTTGCTATGGGGGAAGGGGGTGTCTGTGGGTGGGGTTCCATCCTCCTGTACTGCCTTGCTATGGGGGGAGGGGGTGTCTGTGGGTGGGGTTCCATCCTCCTGTACTGCCTTGCTATGGGGGAAGGGGGTGTCTGTGGGTGGGGTTCCATCCTCCTGTACTGCCTTGCTATGGGGGGAGGGGGTGTCTGTGGGTGGGGTTCCATCCTCCTGCACTGCCTTGCTATGGGGGGAGGGGGCGTCTCCTGTACTGCCTTGCTATGGAAGGAGGGGGCGTCTCATGTACTGCCTTGCTATGGAGGGAGGGGGAGTCTCCTAAGATTGCCCTAGGAGACTTCCCTCCCATTTCTCCAGTCAAATCTCACTCCCGTAGGGTGGGAAGACTGTTGAGCAACTTCCATAAGTCTGGCCCTATTCATTATTGATTGTGTTTTGTGAGTGACAGCTGCAGATGGGGTAAATGCAGCCAAATTTCCAGGATGAGATGCGGAGAGGCCCACTCGGACCTTAAATTGAATTTGATCGGAGCGTGGTTGTGTGTAAGTTGAAAGCATGTAAGTCGTAATTGACTGGCTGGGTGTGTGGCTTGTATTTGCCAAGGTGGGTTAGCTGTACGGTCACCTCAGCTCTTCATATTGGATGATATTGGATAATATCCTGTGGCTAAGGGTTTTAGAGACATTAATTTTTTATTTTTTATTTTTGCAGAGTAAATTGGATTCTTCACCCCTCTGGTACTATTTCCCCCCTTTTTGTCCTTATATTACCCTCTGCAAGGAAATCGTAGTAGATGTGTGGATTTTTTATCACATAGCCTGATGAGATGTAAGGTGGATAGGGCCTTTATAGAACTAATAGCTCTTAGTTTGCTGTGACTCACTAATCGCAATTAGCATCAAAACATCTAATGCTGTTTGATTAACAGAACAGCCAAATAAGCTCTGATTTGCTCAGAGAGGACGCAACATAGTACTTTTAGTCTGGAAGGTTCAGTATTTAAGCAACGCCTTAAATGATTCATAACGAGCTAATCCTTTTCATGTTATTTTTATTAGCTTGTTTTATTTCTTGTGGTTTCGTCTCTGACTTGAGGGGAGACCGTTGGAATAAGACAGAGGTTTTTCACGTGTCATGGCAGGTTGTGGTAATTATTTTGTTAACATGTTTGTTGCTGTGAAAATTCCTCCAGGTTTCAATAAGAGGTAATTAAGCAAGCTATTCCATTCCTCCCCTCAGTTAACAGGATCTTTAGGTTTTTCATAGGCATCGCCTCATTTGAGAATACAGGAAATGATCTGTTTTCTACGTTGCGGCATGATACACTCACCCGCTCACATACTGTACAACTAAGCCGCCCAGCCTTCATTACCAGTTGAGCATAGAAGCGCTCTATTTACGGCACAGGCGCTTTTCTATTTTCCTGTCCATTAACTAAAGGGACCACATCATTTTGCATCTTGCTAATGTTGAACATGCCCGCGATGAAGACAAACAAAGCACTCAGCGCCCATCTTCCCTCAGCAACAGTCAGTCTCAACCATTGCATCCCATTGAACAATTGCTCATGGAGGAAAGCAATTTACCTCAGGATATGCAGTTGCTCATGCTGAAATGTGCAGTGTTCACTAACTGCATTGTGATGCTATAAAAGACGGACGGGGGGGGACAGGGGTTTGGACACAGGTTTGAAGCTTTGCTGTTGGAGCAACCCAGCAAGCGTTTAGATTCTCCCTCATGCATCTGTTATCCTCTGTATATCATTACTGAGTTACCACACCTCTATCATAGCACCGTATGAATAGGGGTGTTTAACTACCTAGTGCGTCTTACGGCCCCAGCTCACCTTCCTTTCTACAAGGAAACTCCCTTCGCCTGCCTAGGAATATTCACTTAGCCGCCGCGTGCGGTTGTAAACGCTATCCCCTAGCGCACTCTCGTTGCCCACTCCATCGACGAAGCTGCTGTAATCCATCCTGCCTCTGATGCTAATTCAATCACATTTGCCCTGACCTGGGCCAGAGTATATGTAAAGCAATGTCAACAGGGTTGTCACAATGACAGATCTGTAGAAAATTAGATGTTACAATGCAATAGGGGCCGGGTAATTGACCGCAATTGTGAATCCCCCTTCCCCCACTCTCCCCCTCTACTCTGCTCCATTTCATCCAGTCTTCCCATTCCAAAGATTGAAATGGGTTCCTTCATACAGGGGGCTCTCCACTCAATAGTCTCATCCCATGTCATGGCTAATGGAACGTGGCTCTGTATCATATTTAGACTGTGTTAAAGTCAGACTTACTAATGGAACGTGTCTCTGTATCATACTAAGACTGTGTGAAAGTCAGACTTATTAATGGAACGTGTCTCTGTATCATACTAAGACTGTGTGAAAGTCAGACTTATTAATGGAACGTGTCTCTGTATCATACTAAGACTGTGTTAAAGTCAGACTTACTAATGGAACGTGTCTCTGTATCATACTAAGAATGTGTTAAAGTCAGACTTACTAATGGAACGTGGCTCTGTATCATACTAAGACTGTGTTAAAGTCAGACTTATTTCATTAGTTCACTCTGAACAAACCCAATGGGGAAGACTCAGAAGAGTCCTTTTCAGAGGATCTGTCAGTCGCCTCCACCGGCTCCCCAAAGCCACTGGAGGTTCAGGCATGAATGAGGACAGCAGCTTGGAACCTGGAGTAGCCTGCTAATGATGGTTAATTAACGCCAACTGGAGGTTACAGGCTGCCTTCCATTCTATTCATTTACTGAGGAACACAGTGGATTGGTTGCAGTGAAATAGCACTGTGTCGAAACCCGGTTGGGTATCATTTTAGATCTCCATTGCACTAAATGAATGAGAGATTGCTGTCTGTGACAATAACCTCTTACCTATCATTAAGGTGTTTAAATAGCGGTTATTGTGTGTTTATTTGAAATGGCTACCCCTGTAGTAGATACAAGGTGTCCTCCATGAATGCTGTTTTCAGTCAGTAAGGTGCCTGTATAAACAACAAAAGGCGGAGTTATAATATGATGGACAGATTTCAGGGCACCCATCTTTTTGGGCATCCTCTTAGAAGGCCTATATTCCACATAGACCTGAAAGACCTGTGAGCTTTCAACATGTGCATGCTAAATGTGTGTATACACACACACAAACACACACACTCTCCAATACCCCCCTTCCCCCCAAGCAACGTTATTCTGATTTCATCTGTGTAACTTGATATCAGTATTAACCAGGTAATAGGATGTGGGTGAAATCTATGCCCCAGCAGTTTTTCCAATCAGATGAGTTCTAATGGAGAGCGTTGAAGACATGCCAAAAGCCTGCCGTTTTTCAGGCAGTATACTCTGTTTATCTAGGACGCTGCAGTACGTTGCCTGAAATTACGATTCCCTCTTCATGCGATTCCCGTACAAAGGGATGGATGATTGGCCATCACAAATCCCCTCCTTTCTGCACCTGGGAAATACTGTGTCGTCCACCTCTTCAGGGGAGAGCTGACCATAGGGTAGTTTGGGCAAATGCCAGATGTGTTGGTCCATTTATAGCCCAGTGTGCCTGTCAAAATTGGGGGTGTATAAAGCCGGCTGGAGGCTGGACATCTGGAAGCTTGCCGAGCCTTTACCCATATAAATTTGCCTCACATTTTCTGGGAGCTGCACCTAGCCATGTGATCGCTCGTAACTGCGGTCGTATTAACCCAACCGCACTTGGACTCACAGATGGACTGCTGCTAATGCCATTGATAACCCCACAGAAAGGTATCTTTCAATGAACAGCGGTGTCCTCCGACCGATTCAATTTGCCTTTGTCACTAGCAGTGGCCACAGTCGATCCACAGTCGATGAGGGGTCAACAAGGACGGAGGGAGAGCACCAATAGCGATAAAGGGAAAGGTGCCACCGGTGTCACCTGCTAATTGGATCTTTCCCCCTCCCTGCCAATCAAACACTTGAGAGCCCTGTCAAAGATGTATTATGAGGGGACCTGTTATGGGGGGGATGTCAGTGACGCCCACAATACAAGTGTGACTTATTTTGTCTCTTCACTTTGTTGGCTTATGGCTGTATTCCAGGATTAAAAGCACATTGAATTAGGGTAGTCACGATACTCGGGAGTATCACGGCAAGGAAACAAAACATGAAGTAAACTCCATTTCCTGAGGACAACAGTCTGCCCTAATGTTGCAAACACACCGTCTTCTGTTGTCACCCAGAGTCATATGTTTATTTTCTATACATAAAGAATCAAAGAGTTTGGTTTGCTTTGTGTTTAGTATTAGTATTAGTATTGTGGTATTGCGATACTAATATCGTGACACCCCTACATTGAATGGAGATTCTCCATTGAGCATGCTTTTTAGTCCAGGAGTGGGTCTTAATTTGGGTATTGGAAACCGGCCCTTGATCAGGCCTTCTACCCTCACTATTCTAGAGCTGTGTGTTGCACGCCATAAATGTTCCCATCAGTCCCTCTGCTTTACCAAGTGATTTTCAAGCTTCTCTCCCTCTCACACCATTGACTTACCTCAAACAGCCTTGTAAAAGCTCTCCAGTGTTTTGTCGTCGTTTCATAGCACATCTCCAGTGTTTTGTTGTTGTCTCGAAAACCTCTGAGGAAACTTTCAAGTGCCTCAGCAAATTTTTACAAGAACAGAAAGAGCCACTTTTGCAGACCGATCCAGTCCATCCAGCGAGAGGAATATTATGAGTTGGTGGCAGAAACAGAGGGGTTGTTTGCCTAAGATTTTATTAAAGATGCTCCTTTTCCATTAGCCGAGATGTAGGAGCTCACAGAGTCTCACAGGTTATTGATTCAGGGAGGGGAATTGCCTATTGGAACGCAGAACACCAATCGTGCAGCGCTGCGGTGGGGGCGTGTATGAAGGATGAAAGCAATTTCCTGCCAAACAAAGTTGACTTTCGGGATGTGACCTTGTTTGGGAGGCTACTTTTCAAGGAACCATTTTTGCGCTCCGAAACAAATTTAAAGCAGAGTCTCAGCCGGTTCAGCAAACCCATTGAATCATGGCAAGTTATGACTGGGAGGATCACAGAGGTAAACGCAGGATTGAAGAGAGGTGTCCTAACCAATTGGTTTTAGCATTTGCAATTTGGATAGTGTGTTGGAAGGAGTCAGGCGCAGGAGGGTAATCACCAAATACAGAGTTTATTCCTTAGTTATACAAAATACACTGGAATAGCGACAAACGAAACAGGCACAGGGGAAACTATCTACCCTGGCAATACACTGTAACGGTATCTCCATACAATACATAGGCACAGGGGAAATATCTACTCTGGCAACAAAATGGTACGAGTAGCTCCACCGAGCTACACTACTCTCACATTCAAACAATCACCCACAAGGACAAGGGGGCAGAGGGAACACTTATACAGTGGGGGAAAAAAGTATTTAGTCAGCCACCATTGTGCAAGTTCTCCCATTTAAAAAGATGAGAGAGGCCTGTAATTTTCATCATAGGTACACGTCAACTATGACAGACAAAATGAGAAAATAATATCCAGAAAATCACATTGTAGGATTTTTTATGAATTTATTTGCAAATTATGGTGGAAAATAAGTATTTGATCAATAACAAAAGTTTCTCAATACTTTGTTATATACCCTTTGTTGGCAATGACACAGGTCAAACGTTTTCTGTAAGTCTTCACAAGGTTTTCACACACTGTTGCTGGTATTTTGGCCCATTCCTCCATGCAGATCTCCTCTAGAGCAGTGATGTTTTGGGGCTGTCGCTGGGCAACACGGACTTTCAACTCCCTCCAAAGATTTTCTATGGGGTTGAGATCTGGAGACTGGCTAGGCCACTCCAGGACCTTGAAATGCTTCTTACAAAGCCACTCCTTCGTTGCCTGGGTGGTGTGTTTGGGATCATTGTCATGCTGAAAGACCCAGCCACGTTTCATCTTCAATGCCCTTGCTGATGGAAAGAGGTTTTCACTCAAAATCTCACGATACATGGCCCCATTCATTCTTTCCTTTACACGGATCAGTCGTCCTGGTCCCTTTGCAGAAAAACAGCCCCAAAGCATGATGTTTCCACCCCCATGCTTCACAATAGGTATGGTGTTCTTTGGATGCAACTCACCATTCTTTGTCCTCCAAACACGACGAGTTGAGTTTTTACCAAAAAGTTATATTTTGGTTTCATCTGACCATATGACATTCTCCTAATCCTCTTCTGGATCATCCAAATGCACTCTAGCAAACTTCAGACGGGCTTGGACATGTACTGGCTTAAGCAGGGGGACACGTCTGGCACTGCAGGATTTGAGTCCCTGGCGGCGTAGTGTGTTACTGATGGTAGGCTTTGTTACTTTGGTCCCAGCTCTTTGCAGGTCATTCACTAGGTCCCCCCGTGTGGTTCTGGGTTTTTTGCTCACCGTTCTTGTGATCATTTTGACCCCACGGGGTGAGATCTTGCGTGGAGCCCCAGATCGAAGGAGATTATCAGTGGTCTTGTATGTCTTCCATTTCCTAATAATTGCTCCCACAGTTGATTTCTTCAAACCAAGCTGCTTACCTATTGCAGATTCAGTCTTCCCAGCCTGGTGCAGGTCTACAATTTAGTTTCTGGTGTCCTTTGACAGCTCTTTGGTCTTGGCCATAGTGGAGTTTGGAGTGTGACTGTTTGAGGTTGTGGACAGGTGTCTTTTATACTGCTAACAAGTTCAAACAGGTGCCATTAATACAGGTAACGAGTGGAGGACAGAGGAGCCTCTTAAAGAAGAAGTTACAGGTCTGTGAGAGCCAGAAATCTTGCTTGTTTGTAGGTGACCAAATACTTATTTTCCACCATAATTTGCAAATAAATTCATAAAAAATCCTACAATGTGATTTTCTGGATTATTTTTTCTCAATTTGTCTGTCATAGTTGACATGTACCTATGATGAAAATTACAGGCCTCTCATCTTTTTAAGTGGGAGAACTTGCACAATTGGTGGCTGACTAAATACTTCCCCCCCCTACTGTACACAGACTAATGAGGGGATAGGAACCAGGTGTGTGTGATTGACAAGACAAGACAAATGTGATGATGATAATTGGGACGGCAGTGGTTAGTAAGCCGTTGACGACGAACGCCGAAACCTGCCCGAACAAGGAGGGGAGGCAGCCTCGGCGGAAGTCGTGACAGTACCTGTCAGGTGGATGGATTATCTTGGCAAAGAATAAATGCTCACTAACAGGGATGTAAACAAATATTTGCACAAAATTGTAGAGAAATAAGCATTTTGTGCATATTGAACATTTCTGGGATCTTTTATTTCAGCTCATGAAACATTGGACCAACACTTTACATGTTGCATTTATTATTTTGTTCAGTATAGACACTTTTCCCCCAGCATAAGCTTTTAGGGTTGAGAGCAAACCCATCCGCCTGCAGTCCCATAGTGATGCAGAGCGTATAGAATTTTCAGGACCCCTTAAGCAACGCTGTCAGCCGTAATGAACGGTAAGCCACATTCAGCGACTAACAGGATTTCAGCCTATTTGCTCCTAATCCAGAGGAATCCTGTCTGTATGTACATAGAAAATTACCCTCACCGATTTATTTAGCTTCATGAGCCATGTGGCTGCGAGCGACTGTGCCTGCAGATGGTTGACGAGGTTCCTGGTGGTTGTCTCCCTCTTACCGTTCGTCATCACTTTATGTTTTTACACTCCAGAAGTAGAGGGTGCATAGCTGATAGGCAGGATCCCCTTTTATGGCGTCCTCCACCCCATCATGGTGCTACTGGTGCCTCCACAAGCTGCCTGTCTCCGCTCTTTGTTCCACACCGTTGGCGCGTGCATGTGTGTGTTTGGATGTGTGCAAAGTAGTTTGTGTGCGTGTAAGGGTATAAATGTGTGTGTGTGTGTGTGTGTGTGTGTGTGTGCACACCAACAGAGTGTTTGAGGATGTGTAGAATCCCTGTCTGCTGTCCCCTCCCAGTGCTACTGACTAGTCTAGAGGAGGAGCTGTCAGTCGGAGTGTTTGATGTTGTGGAGTGGAAGCCCACGTGTGTGTGAAGAGAGACGGGGTGTATATGTGTGTGTGTGTGTGTTTGTGTGTATGTATGGGGTTAGGGGTGTACAGTAGTGTGCTGCGATGTCCACACACACACACACACACACACACAAACACACCCCCCCCCCCCCCCCCCCCCCCCCCCCACACCCCCTCGGGACCCGCCTGTTCATTATTCTTCCTAAAAGAACCATTAAAATTAAAATCAGTGCAAGGCAATCTCTGTTCCAGGGTGGGGTGTGTGTGTAGCGGGGGAGGGATCGTCTCTCATTCTCCACTGCCTCTCCTCTCCTCTCCTCTCCCTGGCTCATCTCTGGTTTAGTGCACGAGGATGCAGACATTGAGGGGCTCGTCTCCTGTGATGTAAGTTGCTCCCCCCGCCGCAAATCCCTCCATCCTCTTCACCCATCCAACTTAGCACCAGGCGGATCTGTCCTCGGGGCAACGGAAGGAAAGAATGAGGGGTTAACAAGGTGCAATTGGATTTCCCGGACAGATCTTCTTCGCTTCAGGATATCTGTTTGTGGATACCTGCTGTAGGCTGTTGCTTGGGCTAGTGTTGGGAGGCTTCTGGTCTGGGATGGCTGCTTTTAGTGAAAGGGATACGCTATAGGCTGGGTTCAGGTGAGGATCTGAGGTAAGTGATATATCCTGGATGCCTTCTTCTCCTCTCTGGTTGGTTCACATGTTAGCGACTTGTTGGAGTTGATTGATTAAGTTGATTGATTATTTTTTATATAAGCGACATGTCAGTACAGAGTTTTTTCAACATTTAACCGTAGATCATTTAGGAAAGTAATAATTAATCACAACGATGTATGCATACCGTTAGTGTTTAAATGCATACTGTCGGTGTTTAAATGCATACTGTTGGTGTTTAAATGCATACTGTTAGTGTTTAAATGCATACTGTTGGTGTTTAAATGCATAATGTTGTTGTTTTAAATGCATACTGTTGGTGTTTAAATGCATACTGTTAGTGTTTAAATGCATACTGTTGGTGTTTAAATGCATAATGTTGGTGTTTTAAATGCATACTGTCGGTGTTTAAATGCATACTGTCAGTGTTTAAATGCATACTGTTGGTGTTTAAATGCATACTGTTAGTGTTTAAATGCATAATGTTGGTGTTTTAAATGCATACTGTCGGTGTTTAAATGCATACTGTTGGTGTTTAAATGCATACTGTTGGTGTTTAAATGCATAATGTTGGTGTTTTAAATGCATACTGTCTGTGTTTAAATGCATACTGTCGGTGTTTAAATGCATACTGTTGGTGTTTAAATGCATAATGTTGCTGTTTTAAATGCATACTGTTGGTGTTTAAATGCATACTGTTGGTGTTTAAATGCATACTGTTGCTGTTTAAATGCATTCTGTTGGTGTTTTAAATGCGTCACTCCATTTGTTTGTTACTGTAATCATGTAGTTTACCAAGTATCCTTTAAAGACCTCTCCAATTGAGCAGCCGTTGCTCGCGTCTCACTTCAAATTCTCCCTACACATGTTGCTTTGCTTCCCCAACACAGACAGCTGGCGCTCACTCTGCCACCCTGTCTGATTCGCAGGACGTTTTGATGAATTACTAATTAACCCTAATCGAGGCTCCCTTTTGCTCCTAAACATTCCTGGTTCCTTCCCTTCTCTGATGACACGCTGGTTATTCACAGGCCCATCTGTAAGGGTCTGCCTGATGGATGGTGGTGGGTGGTGGAGGATGCTAGGTGTGTGGATGGGAGGGGAGGAGGAGAATGGGTGGGGGAGGGAGGGTGACAATGTTAAGAGGAGGGGAGGGTAGCCAGCCCATCTGTGTGAGGCAGTACATCACAGACTGGCTAATGGTATACAGGGGTGTTGAAGGGTCCTTGCCACCAACCCCCCCCTACCACACACACACACACACACACACACACACACATACACATACACAAACACACGTCCCTTAGATAACTGATCCTCCTTGGCTAAGACCAAAGCCAACGAGCACAAATTGCTGCAGGGCCTCTCTCCCTCCCCGGCGTCCACAAGAGGGGTCAGTGGATCAAAGGTTCTGGGATGGATTGATTGATTCTGCAGGCCAGCTAGTGGGATTGTCTGATCTCACTTCCCCCACTGCAGTCACGCAGCCCCCAGAGACTCAACCACACCACCATGTCCCTTATCATCCCAAGTCACTGGGTTTAGGGTGAAGCCCTTAGATGCTGATCTTGGGTCAGTTTTGCATTTCCCCCACTAATAGTTAAGGTTAGAATTGGGGGAGGGGAAGCTGAACCTAGATCTGTACCTAGGTGAAACATCACACCAGAGTAGTCACTCCATGTCATTCTAGTATTCTATTTACTCTTCCACCCTGGTGATCTGTGTCTACACCACATCCCGTCTTATGAGAAACAACTGAGTTGATCAGAAGGGGCTAGATGTTTGAACGACGCAGATTATTCGACTGGCTCTGTCACTTTATCTGGCGTAATTACAAACTCCATCTCCATAATGACTGGTAATCTGTCTAATCTAGTGTGCTTCATGAAGCCTCTCCATATTCGGCGTAGCTTTCCAGTAACTGGCTTCATTTTTATCCTGTCATACCTTGGTTGAGTTGACATTCACTCAGACAATGTTGTCAGTGAAGGATTCAGAAGACTCATCAGTCTTAGTGGAATAGAGCTGAATAGATTGTGGGTGCGTCTCAAATGGCACCCTATTTCCTATATAGTGCACTACTTTTGACCAGAGCCCTATGGGAGCCCTATGGGCCCTGGTCAAAAGTAGTGCACTATATAGGGACTAGGGCGCCATTTGAGACACAGCCTGTGATTCAACGCTGATATTCCTCTCACAGTTACTAGATAGTGTCTGGGTATTCATCAGTTCCTTTGTTAGAAACAGAATAACAGCTGAATATCTCCTTAGATGTTTACTCAAACGCATCCGGAAGGAGAGAAACCTTGGATTTCACTGAATAGAGACAGAGACTCTATACTAGCTCTATTGCCCGATCTCTTCTTCGCTCTCCGTAATCACAGGCAGTGTGCTGTGAAAGAACCCCTGATGCTCTTATCTAGATGTGATTGCTCTACATGTAGTTATTTCCCCACCCACTGCCTTCTCAGGTGGTCCTATAGTATCCTGTAACCAGAGGCCTCCCCCCTGTGTTGAATAAAAAAGATAATGGATTCTGCAATCAATTATTTGTAACATCGCTGTGTGCCGTTATCTCTCATTCCGGGCCCTTCTCCTGATTTAGGAACGCACCTAAGGCTAAGCACAGTGTGTTGGGAGGGGACGTCTGAGTGGGCGGTGAGTAGGAGTGAGGGGATAGGCTTCGGATGAGTTATGATGTGTGTGTGTGTGTGTCTGTCTGTGTGCAGGGGTGGATTGGAGGATGGGGGTTGTGTGTATGTGTGTATGAGTTTGGTACAGGGCGTGAAGCATGTGTGTGTGGTGTTCATGTATGCTCTAGTCACAGGCTGTTGCGTGCCTCCCCAGCCCGTCACGGCAGCGGCCCCTTGGGATTTGTGGTTGTGTGTCGAAATGAGATTTTGGCCCCCATTATTGAGTCTGAGAATCTGTTATATTTAAAAGGGCGAGGCGCCCCATCAACAGCAGCAGCACATTTAAAATGGACAGAAATGTAGCTACGTTCCGGAGTGTGCTGTATATCACATTGGCAATTACGTGTGTGTAGATCTTTGTAATTAAAGGGGTTTGATGTAGCGTGAACGTGCCAAGTAGAAATGCTAACAGAGTAGAGGCGTTCGTTCTGATACTCCTACTCTGACCCCTGACCCCCTCTGGCTGTTCAGCCCCCCCCTGTTCATTAGCCGCTGGTGGATCAATGCCTTCCCCACATGTTAGCTGTTCACGCTAGGAAATTGAAATTTCACAGCCAGTATCTCTCTCTCTCTCCCTCTATGTCTCTCCCTCTCTCTCTCTCTCTCTCTCTCTCTCTCTCTCTCTCTCTCTCTCTCTCTCTCTCCAGCTTTAAAGCAGTGTATTTCCTTCAGCGAGACACCCTCTGTAATGAGATTAGATTTTAATCCCGACACAATATCACAAGACTACATGCCCCTCTAATACACCCTGCGGTTTAGAATGGGCCCTGGCTTGTGCAGGGGTTGGCCGGGGAGAGAGCGCATTAACAATGTAATTTAAGCATAATTAAGATGTAATTCGGGTTGTATTGAGATTAATGGGTGAATGGAGGTGTTTTCTCTCTCTCTCTCAATATGTTCTCTCTCCTCTGTCAGAAGAGGCTGGGGAGGGGAACAAAGCAGCGGAAGGAATCGCGTTGACGATAGGGAGAGAGGGAGTGCCACAGCGGAGGGGAGATGGTAGAGACTGGAGAACAAAGACGGGTGTACTCCTCCACTCCTCTCCTCCACTCCACTCGCTCATACTTGGTTTGGGGTTGACAGGTCTCAGATCAGAGCCTAAGAAGTGGCTGCTCTTCATATACTCTCTAATACACTGATCACAGATAAGGGCTGCATGTTGAAGGAGACAATTTGATCCCTGCTTAGATGATTGTGCCAAAATGTCCTTTGCAGCCATCTTTCCCACTGAAAACAACTGTAAGCTCTTGTAATGGACAGTGGCTAACAGCTGGAGGCCCATGGGAGGTCACTTGACATCCTGACACTATGGCCAGAGAGACGACGGTGCAAACAGCCCCCTTCACTGAGGATTACATGGTTAAAGACAAGCCACGCTGGGTACCTACCTGCAACATTCAACACACACGCACACACACCCCATCTGCCTTCCTCTCCCCTTGGTTACCGTGACAACAGAAAAGCCAGGGTCATTTTCGCCATTGGAGCTTTCTGCACAAACCAATCAAGCCAGGCACTAAATGACGATTTGCTGAGATGGTTTTCATGGCTCTCTTTTTTCGTTGTTGCAAGGACAAGCAAAACATGATTTATTTTGAGGGAGGGAACTATCTTTTAGTTTTCACACCGTATAGTACTGTATTTAAAAAAAATACAAATATTTAGCCTTTATTTAACCAGGTAAGCGAGTTGAGAACAAGTTCTCATTTACAACTGCGACCTGGCCAAGATAAAGCAAAGCATTGTGATAAAAACAACAACACAGGGTTACATATGGGATAAAACAAAACAAAGTCAAAAATACCACAGAAAATATATATACAGTGTGTGCAAATGTAGCAAGTTATGGAGGTAAGGCAATAAATAGGCCATAGTGCAAAATAATTACAATTAGTATTAACACTGTATGCAGCGGGCAAGTCTCCAAAGGGCATCCCGTCATGATAAATTGCCAGCTATTTATGTCTGCAGTTGTTTGCAGTTGTGTCGCTTCATGCCCTGGCAGTCTGTTCCCCCTGCTCTGTCTCTGCCTGTGTCTGTCTACCCTGACCATCTCTCTCTCTGTCTCTGTCTGTCTGTCTACCCTGACCATCTCTCTGTCTCTGCCTGTGTCTGTCTACCCTCACCATCTCTCTGTCTGTGTCTGTGTCTGTCTACCCTGACCATCTCTCTCTCTGTCTCTGTCTGTCTACCCTGACCATCTCTCTCTCTCTATCTGTGTCTGTGTCTGTCTACCCTCAACATCTCTCTCTCTGTCTCTGTCTATCTGTCTACCCTGACCATCTCTCTCTGTCTGTGTCTGTCTACCCTGACCATCTCTCTGTCTGTGTATGTCTGTCTGTCTACCCTGACCATCTCTCTGTCTGTGTCTGTCTACCCTCACCATCTCTCTCTCTGTCTGTGTCTGTGTCTGTGTCTGTCTACCCTGACCATCTCTCTGTCTGTGTCTGTCTGTCTGTCTACCCTCACCATCTCTCTGTCTGTGTATGTGTCTGTCTACCCTGACCATCTCTCTGTCTGTGTCTGTCTGTCTGTCTACCCTGGCCATCTCTCTGTCTGTGTCTGTGTCTGTCTACCCTCACCATCTCTCTGTCTGTGTCTGTCTGTCTGTCTACCCTGGCCATCTCTCTCTCTGTGTCTGTGTCTGTCTACCCTCAACATATCTCTCTCTGTCTCTGTCTGTCTGTCTACCCTGACCATCTCTCTGTCTGTGTCTGTGTCTGTCTACCCTCACCATCTCTCTGTCTGTGTCTGTCTACCCTGACCATCTCTCTGTCTGTCTCTGTCTGTCTGTCTACCCTGACCATCTCTCTGTCTGTGTCTGTGTCTGTCTACCCTCACCATCTCTCTGTCTGTGTCTGTCTACCCTGACCATCTCTCTGTCTGTCTCTGTCTGTCTGTCTACCCTGACCATCTCTCTGTCTGTGTCTGTGTCTGTCTACCCTCACCATCTCTCTGTCTGTGTCTGTCTACCCTGACCATCTCTCTCTCTGTCTCTGTCTGTCTACCCTGACCATCTCTCTCTCTGTCTCTGTCTGTCTACCCTGACCATCTCTCTGTCTGTGTCTGTCTGTCTACCCTGACCATCTCTCTCTCTGTCTCTGTCTGTCTACCCTGACCATCTCTCTCTCTGTCTCTGTCTGTCTGTCTACCCTGACCATCTCTCTCTCTGTGTATGTGTCTGTGTCTGTCTGCCCTGACCATCTCTCTGTCTGTCTCTGTCCTAAATGTGCCATTCTGTCTTCTGTAGACCCCTCTCTGTCTCTAACTGTGTGAAATAAAGACACACCGCCCAAGAGTTTCAAGTTGTATTAGTTGTATGTACAGGATACACAGGATACACAGGATACACAGGATACACAGGATACACATGGTATACACCGTCCAATTTGCAAAGGCATTCTAAAATACCTATTTAATCTGAAAGATCATTTGACTGTAAATATTCTTTGTAGAGGAAACTTTAGCCTTAGGCACTTTTGGATCCTGTTCTTTTAATTGGTTTGCAGGGCCCTGGATGGGCTTTCTCCGGCCCAGACCGGTTCTCGCCGACCCAGACTGGTTCAGTTGCGCCAGTGAAGTAGACAGTACAGAAGAGGCCTCAGAGAAACATAGGGAATGAAGGTTGTTCATGGTGATACGGAAACTGAAATGTTTGTAACAGATGCATAACATGTAGCTAAAAGGCTCACAGTGACATCTGTATTCACATAACTCCAACACTGATGCCTTTTTCAACTTGATTTTCCTTGAATTCTCAATGTCTTGGTATGAACATGTGTGCACTGTAATGTTTACTGCAGATAGGAGCCACACAACACTGGAGGTGGAGAAACAAGCATGTCTTCTTTGTTAGTCCCTCCTACCTACCTACGTCCCCTCAATACACCTGCTGTCCCCTCAATACACCTGCTGTCCCCTCAATACACCTGCTGTCCCCTCAATACACCTGCTGTCCCCTCAATACACCTGCTGTCCCCTGAATACACCTGCTGTCCCCTGAATACACCTGCTGTCCCCTCAATACACCTGCTGTCCCCTGAATACACCTGCTGTCCCCTCAATACACCTGCTGTCCCCTCAATACACCTGCTGTCCCCTGAATACACCAGCTGTCCCCTGAATACACATGCTGTCCCCTGAATACACCAGCTGTCCCCTGAATACACATGCTGTCCCCTGAATGCACCTGCTATCCCCTGAATGAACCTGCTGTCCCCTGAATGCACCTGCTGTCCCCTGAATGCACCTGCTGTCCCCTGAAGACACCTGCTGTCCCCTGAATACACCTGCTGTCCCCTGAATACACCTGCCTCCATTAATTCTCCACCTCCACTTGTATGCAACTAATGCATTTATGTTGCACGCTGTCACGATCGTCTACCAGAGAGGAGGACCAAGGCGCAGCGTTGAATGCGAACATTTTATTATATCAAGATGATCACACGATCAAAACAACAAAAACGAAACGTGATGTCCCTGGTTACATAAACCAACCAACACTGAACATAGAAACTAACACCCTGGCTCAACATACGAGAGTCCCCCGAGCCAGGGCATGACAGTACCCCCCCCTAAAGGCGCAGACTCCGACCGCGCCAACCAAACACAACAGGGGAGGGACCGGGTGGGCACTCCGCCTAGGCGGCGGATCCGGCTCCGGGCATGATCCCCACTCGCTCTCTAACCCCCCAAAGTACCCCTGGTCCGGTCTGGCCCTGCTGACCGGAGCTGGACTGCACACTGGTGGAGCGGATTGCTCTAGCTCCGGCGTGAAGCAGCTGACCCGTGCCGAACCAGGCACCAGTGGAACAGGCACGGGCTGTGCTGGACTGACGACGCACACCACTGGCTTGGTGTGGGGAGCAGGGACGGCCCGAGCCGGGCTGACGAAACGCACCCCTGACTTGGTGCGGGGAGCAGGAGCGGGCCAAACCGGGCTGACGAAACGCACCACAGACTTGGTGCGGAGAGCAGGAACGGGCCGGACTGGGCTGGCGACGCGCACCACAGACTTGGTGCAGAGAGCAGGAACGGGCCGGACAGGGCTGACGAAACGCACCACAGACTTGGTGCAGAGAGCAGGAACGGGCCGGACCGTACTGGGAACACACACCACTGGCCCTACGTGGGGATCAGGAACAGGCCGGACCGGACTGGCAACACACGCCAGTACCTCTCGCCGTGCCTCTACATCTTCCACCCCCTCTTCGACCAGTGGCCCCCGTAACCTGGCGGCCTCCTCTGCCAATCCGCTGGGCCGCTCTGCCGCGGTCTCCTGCTGGAAAAAATTTTCTGGCCGTCTCCCCTACCCGTGGACCAGGTCTCCATGTCCCTCGCCAGCCTTTCGCCCTTCTGCCATAATGTCAAGCCCTTCTCTTCCTCACTCGGCTTGACCCAGTCGAGGAGGCGAAGGAGATCTGTTAGGGATCTCCCTGGCGATGGCTCCTGGACACGCTGCTTGGTCATATCTTGGTGGTTTCTTCTGTCACGATCGTCTACCAGAGAGGAGGACCAAGGCGCAGCGTTGAATGCGAACATTTTATTATATCAAGATGATCACACGATCAAAACAACAAAAACGAAACGTGACGTCCCTGGTTACATAAACCAACCAACACTGAACATAGAAACTAACACCCTGGCTCAACATACGAGAGTCCCCCGAGCCAGGGCGTGACACACGCATAAAGCTACGAACCTTAAGGTTGCTGCCAATAGCCCTTTTCAAAATGGTTTCACACACAAATAATAAGAGGTTTGAACTACACCTAAGGTATTTTACATGCAGAATGGAAGGATAGTATTACATTAAACATACTCAGTCATTCGTTTTTCTATTAGTTTAGATAACTATTCATAAATTTGTTTTCCAGTCTTGTTAACAGTATTTATGTTGGTTGTGTTCTATGTATCCCTCCCACACTTGCTTTAAGTGTAACAGCTGTCTGTTCAAAAGTCTCCTCATCATTGTGAAGTTGCCTTCCGTTTTCACCTTGCCTGATTGTTCTGCTTGTATTGTTTCTGCTCATTACCGCTCACCATGGTAACTAACCTTCCTGGCATTGAAGACCCTCCCCAGCAACTCCATATTAGGAAGGTGTTCCTAATGTTTGGTATACTCAGTAGTATTGACCAACATGACTGTCATACTAGCCGCTTGGATTCTTCATACTGATGTCATCACTTCCTTTTAAGTCATGTGTCTTCAGTCTCCTCCGACAGATGATGTCATTGTCTTATTATTCTCTGTCCCTGGACTGCCATCTCAACCACCTTTTGTATCAGTCCAGTCCACTCCTACTTCTTGTGGCTGTGGTTATTACCCATTAGCCAGCTGGTTGAAATAGATTGCTTTCTTTCCAGCAGTAAAGATCAATTTTATTGTTCATGAAATTAAACTTGACTTTTGTCTTTGGGAGAGCTTGGGGGACCGTCGCCCAGCACTGCCCTGTGATTAGAAGTTGATTATATGTTAGTGTGACGTTTTTGCACCGTCGTATAATCCCTGACGGACACCTGCCTGCTGCCTCTGTGGAGTGTGAATAAAAACCCACAGTCCACCGTCTCCGGCCGAATGTAATTTATAATCATTCACACTTCACCAGTTCTCATCACAGAGACACACCGCAACACGCTCCAGCCGCCAAATAACATTCAGCCAAGTTTTTAATCGCGAGGCAATTTCAATTTCAAAATCCATGGCAGAATTTGTCCTCTGGCTTGTTTTTCTTATATATCTCAACAAGCTTTTCAGATCCATTTAAATGGGATAGGGTCTCACCATGGCACCCTCAGAGGGTTTTGTATTGACAGAACGTTGTCAGTGTATTACAGTATGGCGGCGGGGTATTTTTCACGGGGAATGACCTTTTAACTTTGCCTAGATGAATAGGCATGCGTTCCTGTTGCTCTCCCTGAGGAAATCAGTGCAGATCTATGGAGTAATTTACATCTCTTAAAATTAAACTAGCAGTGTGTAGTCACAGTCCAGTCCCATGAATCATACTGTATTGACCATTGTAGAGAGTTACCGACACCCATTGAATACCAAGTGGCACAGGGAGAGTAAGATGTCAAGATTAAGAATGTGAAACCCCCGGGGCACATGGGTACAGGCCTGTAATTAAACAGCATTGGCCCACCCCTCATAAATATGTTAATACTTTAGCATCATTGAACTACCGTACAAAAGCCTAAAAACTAAACATTTCTATTCTGTCTGACAACAATGTTTAGATTTCTCTTTTAAGCCTCTTTTTAGATTACAAATTGTGTTTTTACCACCTACAGTACAGTGTAAGAACGAGACATTTCCATGTCTGTGTTGATAGTCAGTTTGCCCAAGTGAAATGTCGTTCTAGCCCCCCGCCCCCTGCCGATAATGAAGACTATAATAGCTTGCTGTCTATGGCACTGCAGCGGGGGGGCTGTTATATGATTGGTGTTAGCTTAGCGACGATCAGGCTAATCACACAGAGGAAGAGAGATGCAGAATGTCTGTCAGCGTCTCAAATGGCAACCTATTATCTATATAGTGCACTACCTTTGACCAGGGCCCATAGAGATGTGGTCAAAAGTAGTGCACTAGGTAGGGGATAGCTGTATGGAACGGTAGGTGTCTCGTTTCTCTCAGGTCTGCAAAGTGCATAATAATGATAGACGTCGTTAAATGTGGAGGAAAGGGAGGCAACACAAACAACACAATTGTAGAAGCCTGTCAGGGAAACCAGGGCCTAATATGTGTCTGTGTATGACTGTTGAATCAAATGTCTCAAGGATTATATAGAATACTGAAAGCACTACATTTAGCTGCCAAGACACAAAATTGCCCTTTCTGTTGTGCGACAGTGTCTCTGCCATGGTGCATTTTGAAATCCCGCAATGTCTAGATTAGAAAGGCTTGTTGAGAACCAATCTCCTTACATTGCTATGGCTTAGTCTACATGGATGTTGATGCTGCAGTGAGAACAGGTGGGGAATAATGTCTGGACTGGGTGGCCTAGTTTGGGGAGCTACCCAGTACTCTGTCACTCCTAGACAGTGATACGAACCGGGGCCCCTGCCTCCCTCCCAGTTCTGTCGCTAAGAGAAAATGTGCCACGCAATTCCCAGCGCGTCCCGATATTTATTTTGTCATAAACAAGAGAAGAAAGGGGAAATTAGCACTCATGAAATATGCAGACGGTCGAGAGCCCCTCGCATGTTGCTGCCTGGGAAGTCTTGGAGCTAGGCGGCGCGTCGAGAGCCCCTCGCATGTCGCTGCCTGGGAAGTCTTGGAGCTAGGCGGTGCGTCGAGAGCCCCTCGCATATCGCTGCCTGGGAAGTCTTGGAGCTAGGCGGTGCGTCGAGAGCTCCTCGCATGTCGCTGCCTGGGAAGTCTTGGAGCTAGGCGGTGCGTTGAGAGCCCCTCGCATGTCGCTGCCTGGGAAGTCTTGGAGCTAGGCGGTGCGTTGAGAGCCCCTCGCATGTCGCTGCCTGGGAAGTCTTGGAGCTAGGCGGTGCGTTGAGAGCCCCTCGCATGTCGCTGCCTGGGAAGTCTTGGAGCTAGGCGGTGCGTTGAGAGCCCCTCGCATGTCGCTGCCTGGGAAGTCTTGGAGCTAGGCGGTGCATCGTATTTAGCATGTTTGGCGTTCAGGGAAATTCATTTGTTGATTCCGCAAAGTTTTTTGTTTGTCCAGTCCTCGGAGATCTCCAGCGTATTTTTACGTCTATTGTTGAAAGTCTTCAACAAATGAACAACAGTAGCTCTCTACAATTCCACTTTCACCAGGAAGCCTATACTGTATTATGATTATTAACCCATGGCACTCTGAAGTAATGCTTTTCACAGCTTATTGCCAGTCAGAGGAGGCTGGTGGGAGGAACTATAGGAGGACGGGCTCATTGTAATGGCTGGAATGGAATCAATGGAACGGTATCAAACACATCAAACATATGGAAACCACATGTTTGACTCAATTCCATTCCAGCCATTACAATAAGCCTGTCCTCCTATTGCTCCTCCCACCAGCCTCCTCTGTTGCGAGTTTTTTTTTATCACACTCTGGAATTCAGTAGAAACCTCTGTGCTACTGTGGCCCTTGATTCATGATGTCCTCTGAGATCCAGTTCAGAGTTTCAAACACTGGACATGATTGCCCTGAAGTGATGAGGCTGTGCAACATGGCCCTCTTAAGATCCATAGGAAGTGAGGAGGCTGTGGTACATGGACCTCTTCAGATCTATAGGAAGTGATGAGGCTGTGGTACATGGACCTCTTCAGATCCATAGGAAGTGATGAGGCTGTGGTACTTGGACCTCTTAAGATCCATAGGAAGTGATGAGGCTGTGGTACATGGACCTCTTCAGATCCATAGGAAGTGATGAGGCTGTGGTACATGGACCTCTTCAGATCCATAGGAAGTGATGAGGCTGTGGTACATGGACCTCTTAAGATCCATAGGAAGTGATGAGGCTGTGGTGCATGGACCTCTTCAGATCCATAGGAAGTGATGAGGCTGTGGTGCATGGACCTCTTCAGATCCATAGGAAGTGATGAGGCTGTAGTACATGGACCTCTTCAGATCCATAGGAAGTGATGAGGCTGTAGTACATGGACCTCTTCAGATCCATAGGAAGTGATGAGGCTGTAGTACATGGACCTCTTCAGATTCATAGGAAGTGATGAGGCTGTGGTACATGGACCTCTTCAGATCCATAGGAAGTGATGAGGCTGTGGTACATGGACCTCTTCAGATCCATAGGAAGTGATGAGGCTGTGGTACATGGACCTCTTCAGATCCATAGGAAGTGATGAGGCTGTGGTACTTGGACCTCTTCAGATCCATAGGAAGTGATGAGGCTGTGGTACATGGACCTCTTAAGATCCATAGGAAGTGATGAGGCTGTGGTACATGGACCTCTTCAGATCCATAGGAAGTGATGAGGCTGTGGTACATGGACCTCTTCAGATCCATAGGAAGTGATGAGGCTGTGGTACATGGACCTCTTCAGATCCATAGGAAGTGATGAGGCTGTGGTACATGGACCTCTTAAGATCCATAGGAAGTGATGAGGCTGTGGTGAATGGACCTCTTCAGATCCATAGGAAGTGATGAGGCTGTAGTACATGGACCTCTATAGATCCATAGGAAGTGATGAGGCTGTAGTACATGGACCTCTTCAGATCCATAGGAAGTGATGAGGCTGTAGTACATGGACCTCTTCAGATTCATAGGAAGTGATGAGGCTGTGGTACATGGACCTCTTCAGATCCATAGGAAGTGATGAGGCTGTGGTACATGGACCTCTTCAGATCCATAGGAAGTGATGAGGCTGTGGTACATGGACCTCTTCAGATCCATAGGAAGTGATGAGGTTGTGGTACATGGACCTCTTCAGATCCATAGGTGGATAATAAGGCTAGTTAGCCGCTCATGAGGTTAAGAGATGAAAGCTCGCTCTCTGATGATTTTCACTAGGGAGAGGAGAGACGGTTATCTAAGAGGCCACCGCTTAGAACATGCCACCCGGGAGGGGGGGGGGGGGGTCACAGGAGCCCTTTGATTGGCCCACATCTGTCATCTGACGACGAGCGGCTGATCTTAAATGACGGTGGGATATTGATTCCATGGATGGTTCAATCAGAGCCTACGTATGTGACCCTCCGGCGTCTGGTAGGAGCTGTCACTATTGGATTTACTGTAAGCATGCCTCCCAAATGGCACCCGATTCCCTATGTAGTGCACTAAAGTAGTGCACCAAAGATAGTGCACTACATAGGGAATAGGGTGTCATTAGGGACGCAAACCTAAGAGTTGTGCCAGTCGCCACTGATTAATATTTTGGCACATCGATAAAGCTTTAATTGAAAAGTTGTTTGACGAATGTAATGATTCTGAGTCAGTTGTGCACAATTACAATCTGAATCTAATCATCATTGCGCTATAAATCATGAACTGACAAGCTTTAGTTTCAAGTCCAGGCCACATATTGTTGCAAATGTTCTGGAGTGCAATTTGAACTGTTTGTAAACCCACTGGCCTCATGAACCAAACAGCAGGCTTTGAGGCCCTGTGTACCAAAGGGGCTACGCAGGGCCAGCCATCAATTCTGTCTGTGGTCATCACTCCCTGCCTTGGACTCCTCCGAATCTCAGCTCCCCAACCTCAAGATGACTCAATCCTTCCCACTGTGCTGCCTTCGTGGAAAACATCGGAGGGATATAAGAAAACAATCACACATGCACACACAAAAGAACAAACAGCTCGTCTTCCTAGTATGCATCCCATCTCATTATACATAGGATGCCATAGCAACATATTTACTTTGATATGCAGATGCCCCCTCCATATGTATTACACCTTAGAGGATTTAGATTTTCTAGAGAGAGAGAGAGAGCACTGTTTCGTTCACACTGATTTCTTATTTGTGATACTAACTCTGGTTGTCTTGTCTCTCTGGGCTATTATTTTTCTTTTGGTTTCTGAATTGTGTTGTCTGTTTTACAGATGTGAAGAGCTGGAGCTGGGACTTGGAGCCGCAGTAGAAAACACCCGTAGGTAGAAGAGCACTGAACAAGGATTATCTGGGTGGAAAACGCCGACCTGCGAGTTGAGATTCTTTGTGTGTGAGGATGTCAGTGTTTTCGCCTCGCTGACTGCGATGTGCTTCTTTGGGTAGCCCCCGGGCAGCCTGCCTCCTCTCTGAAATCGCAGCCTCCTCTTCCCCTGTCCCTCCCCCTCCCCCTATCCTTCCTCCTCTTCCCCTGTCCCTCCCCCTATCTCATTTAGTCCAACCAACCACCAGCTGCTCCATGGATCCCCTGTGTCCGAGTAATGGTGTGAGCCGGACACAGGCCCGCACCTCCGGCCAACTGTAGCCCCCCCCCCCCCCCTTCGGTCCCATTACATGTAATTTTTTGTATTGGCTTAATTTTTCTCACCATTCCTGGAGTTTATTCTTGTTTGGAACCAGGGATGGATGTACCGTCGGAGGCCAGCAAGCATGGCAAGAAGACGACCAGTCAAAAGCTGGAAGACCAGAAGAAGGTAGGAACAACATCCCCTTCTTCCATCTTTCCTGCTGTGAGTGGACCTGTCTGGCTCAGTTGGTAGAGCATGGTGCTTGCAAAGTCAGTGTTGTGGGTTTGATTCCCACTGGCGCCACAACAGTTCACAACAGTTCCATTAACAAGTGGGATAATCCTTAATGCAGGGGAAGACCAAACAGTTCCATTAACAAGTGGGATAATCCTTAATGCAGGGGAAGACCAAACAGTTCCATTAACAAGTGGGATCATCCTCAATGCAGGGGAAAACCAACTGAATTTATATCTGTCTTTGTTGTTTCTCCAAGACGCTAATGTTTAGTTGTTGTGTGGTCCAAATCCCAGTGGCTTGTTTTGAGCTATATCTCTTATCTGTTGTCTTATTTTAGTTATTTACAAACTGGTGGAAATGGTTAGGGTGCCCGTTCTGTTCCCCCCTAGCCCCTACAGTCTTTCATCTCAGTTTGTCTGGCATCTCTCTGGGCAGATCTCTCCCCGCCGCCTGGGAATACATATTTACACACTGTTTGAGCCGTAGCCTTTTATGTTAAATACTCTGGGAATAGCATGAAATTTAAAAAATGAAATAAAAAGACAGATAGTTACTACAGAAGACAATGTGGTATCCACTCTCCCACTCCTCTTCAGCTTTACAGAGTAGATAGTTACTACAGAAAACAATATGGGATCCACTCTCCCACTCCTCTTCAGCTTTACAGAGTAGATAGTTACTACAGAAAACAATATGGTATCCACTCTCCCACTCCTCTTCAGCTTTACAGAGTAGATAGTTACTACAGAAAACAATATGGTATCCACTCTCCCACTCCTCTTCAGCTTTACAGAGTAGATAGTTACTACAGAAAACAATATGGTATCCACTCTCCCACTCCTCTTCAGCTTTACAGAGTAGATAGTTAGTGCTGAGATGAGGCTAGCTGTGTGGCTCCACTCTGAAAACAGGGCATTGTCCTGGATGGAGTGGACTCCAGGCGTATGCTGAATGATGGTTAGATTGCATTTGTTAGCGGTCACCGGAGTCCCTGTGGGCTCTGTCTCTCTCTCTCTCTCTCTCTCTCTCTCTCTCTCTCTCTCTCTCTCTCTCTCTGTCTGTCTCTCTTCCTCTCTCTTTTTCTATCAGCGGGACCGTGGCTCACAGTATGGGGCCCAATTTGGACAGCTATCCCCGACCTGACCTGATTCCCGCTAACCAAGTGCTGCCGATAAGCACAATTATTCTCCTGCCCGGAACATCAGAGTGCAGCAGACGTGCGGTCGTACATCAGATCTGACGTTTGTGGTACTATTATCATCTCATAGAAGGACATGGTGCTTTATTATTTTTCCATTTTAGGCCCACAGCCTCCTGTGAGGAGCGCTCACATTTGACCTTTTAGTAGTACAACAGTATTGAGTGAGGCTAGCAAGGGAAGTGTGTGTTTGTGGGTGTGTGTGCCCAATGCCTTATATTCTTAGTTATTCTCAGAACTTGAGGTGTGTTGAAGATGTAAATGGTCTCATAAGAGAACAAAAAAAGACTTTCAGAGAGAAAATATAAAAATCACTCACTTAAGAATCACCCATTTATTATTCAATTCCACTGAATTGAATTAATAGTTCAGCCATTAACTTTGATTATTCTTATATAAGTCCATAACCGGCTAAGCACATTGAACGTAATTTGAAAAAACAACAAAAGGACCCTTTGAGGTAAATGAAGACAAAACAAGAACATTAATACAAAGCAAACACTTGAATGTAGCCTGACTTTGACAAGGCCAATATTGATCAGGATAATCTCTCTTGAACTTTTATGTCTGCTCGCTTTTGAAGGCAACAAAATGGAAGCATATTTCTGGCTAATGAAGCCTTCTTCGAACGCCAGCATGTGAGGGGAGAGCCAATGGGAAAAAGGTGATGTTAAATATTCATACTTGCTCGCGGTTTGGTTTGAAAAAGTTTGCCATGCCAAGAGATAAGTCATTTTTGCTCCCGGCTAGGAAAAATATGATTTTAAGCCAGAGATTCCTTACAGACCCCCATGTTTTAGATTCCAGTGTTATTTAAATGCTCAATTGACAAAATGGAGTTGAATAGTTGTGCAGGCCAGACAGACCTTCAACCCAAGCATGTGTTACTTTTCTCTCTCTGCAGATTTCAAGTCTGAAAAGGCTTGTCACGATTGGTTGATTGTTTGGGGCCCCAGAGCCACTTATCAGAGCCTTTGTGGGTACTTCAGAGGCACAGGCTGCGTCCCAAATGCATCCTATTCTCTATTTAGTGCACTACTTTTGACCTGGGCCCGTAGTAGTGCACTATAGTGGTGCACTATATTGGAATAGGGTGCCATTTGGGACACAGCCGTGTTGCTCTGTGCAGAAAAATAATGATCAATCAATCAAATTTTATTTGTCACACGATTCGTAAACAACATATGTAGACTAACAGTGAAACGCTTACTTAATGGGCTTTTTAATGCCCTTTTCACAAATACTGTAGACTGACAACATCATATTAAGGTCTATCACTCCTGACTATTAGTGT
>NW_028157614.1:10000-17500 GCF_964263955.1 Coregonus lavaretus
GCTCCCGGAAGGCCGATTTTGATGCACTTTTCTCGGATTGGGTTGGTGGTCAGACACCCCCATATGGAAATCATCCGGTTGACAACAGGAGAACCAGGGACCGACTCCTGGCTCCCGGAAGGCCGATTTTGATGCACTTTTCTCGGATTGGGTTGGTGGTCAGACACCCCCATATGGAAATCATCCGGTTGACATTAGGAGAACCAGGGACCGACTCCTGGCTCCCGGAAGGCCGATTTTGATGCACTTTTCTCGGATTGGGTTGGTGGTCAGACACCCCCATATGGAAATCATCCGGTTGACATTAGGAGAACCAGGGACCGACTCCTGGCTCCCGGAAGGCCGATTTTGATGCACTTTTCTCGGATTGGGTTGGTGGTCAGACACCCCCATATGGAAATCATCCGGTTGACAACAGGAGAACCAGGGACCGACTCCTGGCTCCCGGAAGGCCGATTTTGATGCACTTTTCTCGGATTGGGTTGGTGGTCAGACACCCCCATATGGAAATCATCCGGTTGACAACAGGAGAACCAGGGACCGACTCCTGGCTCCCGGAAGGCCGATTTTGATGCACTTTTCTCGGATTGGGTTGGTGGTCAGACACCCCCATATGGAAATCATCCGGTTGACATTAGGAGAACCAGGGACCGACTCCTGGCTCCCGGAAGGCCGATTTTGATGCACTTTTCTCGGATTGGGTTGGTGGTCAGACACCCCCATATGGAAATCATCCGGTTGACATTAGGAGAACCAGGGACCGACTCCTGGCTCCCGGAAGGCCGATTTTGATGCACTTTTCTCGGATTGGGTTGGTGGTCAGACACCCCCATATGGAAATCATCCGGTTGACAACAGGAGAACCAGGGACCGACTCCTGGCTCCCGGAAGGCCGATTTTGATGCACTTTTCTCGGATTGGGTTGGTGGTCAGACACCCCCATATGGAAATCATCCGGTTGACAACAGGAGAACCAGGGACCGACTCCTGGCTCCCGGAAGGCCGATTTTGATGCACTTTTCTCGGATTGGGTTGGTGGTCAGACACCCCCATATGGAAATCATCCGGTTGACAACAGGAGAACCAGGGACCGACTCCTGGCTCCCGGAAGGCCGATTTTGATGCACTTTTCTCGGATTGGGTTGGTGGTCAGACACCCCCATATGGAAATCATCCGGTTGACATTAGGAGAACCAGGGACCGACTCCTGGCTCCCGGAAGGCCGATTTTGATGCACTTTTCTCGGATTGGGTTGGTGGTCAGACACCCCCATATGGAAATCATCCGGTTGACATTAGGAGAACCAGGGACCGACTCCTGGCTCCCGGAAGGCCGATTTTGATGCACTTTTCTCGGATTGGGTTGGTGGTCAGACACCCCCATATGGAAATCATCCGGTTGACAACAGGAGAACCAGGGACCGACTCCTGGCTCCCGGAAGGCCGATTTTGATGCACTTTTCTCGGATTGGGTTGGTGGTCAGACACCCCCATATGGAAATCATCCGGTTGACAACAGGAGAACCAGGGACCGACTCCTGGCTCCCGGAAGGCCGATTTTGATGCACTTTTCTCGGATTGGGTTGGTGGTCAGACACCCCCATATGGAAATCATCCGGTTGACATTAGGAGAACCAGGGACCGACTCCTGGCTCCCGGAAGGCCGATTTTGATGCACTTTTCTCGGATTGGGTTGGTGGTCAGACACCCCCATATGGAAATCATCCGGTTGACATTAGGAGAACCAGGGACCGACTCCTGGCTCCCGGAAGGCCGATTTTGATGCACTTTTCTCGGATTGGGTTGGTGGTCAGACACCCCCATATGGAAACCATCCGGTTGACACCAGGAGAACCAGGGACCGACTCCTGGCTCCCGGAAGGCCGATTTTGATGCACTTTTTTCGGATTGGGTTGGTGGTCAGACACCCCCATATGGAAATCATCCGGTTGACATTAGGAGAACCAGGGACCGACTCCTGGCTCCCGGAAGGCCGATTTTGATGCACTTTTCTCGGATTGGGTTGGTGGTCAGACACCCCCATATGGAAATCATCCGGTTGACATTAGGAGAACCAGGGACCGACTCCTGGCTCCCGGAAGGCCGATTTTGATGCACTTTTCTCGGATTGGGTTGGTGGTCAGACACCCCCATATGGAAATCATCCGGTTGACATTAGGAGAACCAGGGACCGACTCCTGGCTCCCGGAAGGCCGATTTTGATGCACTTTTCTCGGATTGGGTTGGTGGTCAGACACCCCCATATGGAAACCATCCGGTTGACACCAGGAGAACCAGGGACCGACTCCTGGCTCCCGGAAGGCCGATTTTGATGCACTTTTCTCGGATTGGGTTGGTGGTCAGACACCCCCATATGGAAATCATCCGGTTGACATTAGGAGAACCAGGGACCGACTCCTGGCTCCCGGAAGGCCGATTTTGATGCACTTTTCTCGGATTGGGTTGGTGGTCAGACACCCCCATATGGTAAACCGCCGGCGGACACTAGGAGAACCAGGGGAGGCTATTACCTCACACATGGGGGTTTTGGGTGCCCTTGGCCGGCTTGGGGGTGACCCCAAGAGTGGGTCCAAGACCCCACACCCGGATCCATCCACAGGGGGGCGCCACATGTCATTTTAAGCCTGATTTCACTAGGGGAACCAGGGGATGATCTTAACTCACAAATGGGGGTTTTGGGTGCCCATGGCCGGCTTGGGGGTGACCCCAAGAAGGGGTCCAAGCACCCCCATCCAGATCCATCCACAGGGGGGCGCCACAGGTCACTTTAGGCCGGATTTCACTATGGGGACCCAGGGGAGGCTGTTCACTCACACATGGGGGTTTTGGGTGCCCATGGTCGGCATGGCTGGCTTGGAGGAGACCCCAAGAAGGGGTCCAAGCACCCCCATCCAGATCCATCCACAGGGGGGCGCCACAGGTCATTTTAGGCCGGATTTCACTATGGGGACCCAGGGGAGGCTGTTCACTCACACATGGGGGTTTTGGGTGCCCATGGTCGGCATGGCTGGCTTGGAGGAGACCCCAAGAAGGGGTCCAAGCACCCCCATCCAGATCCATCCACAGGGGGGCGCCACAGGTCATTTTAGGCCGGATTTCACTATGGGGACCCAGGGGAGGCTGTTCACTCACACATGGGGGTTTTGGGTGCCCATGGTCGGCATGGCTGGCTTGGGGGAGACCCCAAGAAGGGGTCCAAGCACCCACAGCCGAATCCATCCACAGGGGGGCGCCACAGGTCACTTTAGGCCGGATTTCACTAGGGGTACACTGGGGAGGCTGTTCACTCACACATGGGGGTTTTGGGTGCCCTTGGTCGGCATGGCTGGCTTGGAGGAGACCCCAAGAAGGGGTCCAAGCACCCCCACCAAGATCCATCCACAGGGGGGCGCCACAGGTCACTTTAAGCCTGATTTCACTATGGGGACCCAGGGGAGGCTTTTCACTCACACATGGGGGTTTTGGGTGCCCTTGGTCGGCATGGCTGGCTTGGGGGGGACCCCAAGAAGGGGTCCAAGACCCCACAGCCGGATCCATCCACAGGGGGGCGCCACAGGTCATTGTAGGCCGGATTTCACTATGGGGACCCAGGGGAGGCTTTTCACTCACACATGGGGGTTTTGGGTGCCCATGGTCGGCATGGCTGGCTTGGGGGGGACCCCAAGAAGGGGTCCAAGACCCCACAGCCGGATCCATCCACAGGGGGGCGCCACATGTCACTTTAGGCCGGATTTCACTATGGGTACCCAGGGGAGGCTGTTCACTCACACATGGGGGTTTTGGGTGCCCATTGAAGGCATGGCCAGCTTGGGGGGGACCCCAAGAAGGGGTCCAAGCACCCACAGCCGGATCTATCCACAGGGGGGCGCCACATGTCATTTTAAGCCTGATTTCACTATGGGTACCCAGGGGAGGCTGTTCACTCACACATGGGGGTTTGGGGTGCCCATGGTCGGCATGGATGGCTTGGGGGGGACCCCAAGAAGGGGTCCAAGCACCCACAGCCGGATCTATCCACAGGGGGGCGCCACATGTCATTTTAAGCCTGATTTCACTATGGGTACCCAGGGGAGGCTGTTCACTCACACATGGGGGTTTGGGGTGCCCATGGTCGGCATGGCTGGCTTGGGGGAGACCCCAAGAAGGGGTCCAAGCACCCCCACCAAGATCCATCCACAGGGGGGCGCCACAGGTCACTTTAAGCCTGATTTCACTATGGGTACACTGGGGAGGCTGTTCACTCACACATGGGGGTTTTGGGTGCCCATGGTCGGCATGGCTGGCTTGGAGGAGACCCCAAGAAGGGGTCCAAGCACCCCCACCAAGATCCATCCACAGGGGGGCGCCACAGGTCACTTTAAGCCTGATTTCACTATGGGTACACTGGGGAGGCTGTTCACTCACACATGGGGGTTTTGGGTGCCCATGGTCGGCATGGCTGGCTTGGAGGAGACCCCAAGAAGGGGTCCAAGCACCCCCACCAAGATCCATCCACAGGGGGGCGCCACAGGTCACTTTAAGCCTGATTTCACTATGGGTACACTGGGGAGGCTGTTCACTCACACATGGGGGTTTTGGGTGCCCATGGCCGGCATGGCTGGCTTGGGGGAGACCCCAAGAAGGGGTCCAAGCACCCCCACCAAGATCCATCCACAGGGGGGCGCCACAGGTCACTTTAAGCCTGATTTCACTATGGGTACACTGGGGAGGCTGTTCACTCACACATGGGGGTTTTGGGTGCCCATGGTCGGCATGGCTGGCTTGGAGGAGACCCCAAGAAGGGGTCCAAGCACCCCCACCAAGATCCATCCACAGGGGGGCGCCACAGGTCACTTTAAGCCTGATTTCACTATGGGTACACTGGGGAGGCTGTTCACTCACACATGGGGGTTTTGGGTGCCCATGGCCGGCATGGCTGGCTTGGGGGAGACCCCAAGAAGGGGTCCAAGCACCCCCACCAAGATCCATCCACAGGGGGGCGCCACAGGTCACTTTAAGCCTGATTTCACTATGGGTACACTGGGGAGGCTGTTCACTCACACATGGGGGTTTTGGGTGCCCATGGTCGGCATGGCTGGCTTGGAGGAGACCCCAAGAAGGGGTCCAAGCACCCCCACCAAGATCCATCCACAGGGGGGCGCCACAGGTCACTTTAAGCCTGATTTCACTATGGGTACACTGGGGAGGCTGTTCACTCACACATGGGGGTTTTGGGTGCCCATGGTCGGCATGGCTGGCTTGGAGGAGACCCCAAGAAGGGGTCCAAGCACCCCCACCAAGATCCATCCACAGGGGGGCGCCACAGGTCACTTTAAGCCTGATTTCACTATGGGTACACTGGGGAGGCTGTTCACTCACACATGGGGGTTTTGGGTGCCCATGGCCGGCATGGCTGGCTTGGGGGAGACCCCAAGAAGGGGTCCAAGCACCCCCACCAAGATCCATCCACAGGGGGGCGCCACAGGTCACTTTAAGCCTGATTTCACTATGGGTACACTGGGGAGGCTGTTCACTCACACATGGGGGTTTTGGGTGCCCATGGTCGGCATGGCTGGCTTGGAGGAGACCCCAAGAAGGGGTCCAAGCACCCCCACCAAGATCCATCCACAGGGGGGCGCCACAGGTCACTTTAAGCCTGATTTCACTATGGGTACACTGGGGAGGCTGTTCACTCACACATGGGGGTTTTGGGTGCCCATGGCCGGCATGGCTGGCTTGGGGGAGACCCCAAGAAGGGGTCCAAGCACCCCCACCAAGATCCATCCACAGGGGGGCGCCACAGGTCACTTTAAGCCTGATTTCACTATGGGTACACTGGGGAGGCTGTTCACTCACACATGGGGGTTTTGGGTGCCCATGGTCGGCATGGCTGGCTTGGAGGAGACCCCAAGAAGGGGTCCAAGCACCCCCACCAAGATCCATCCACAGGGGGGCGCCACAGGTCACTTTAAGCCTGATTTCACTATGGGTACACTGGGGAGGCTGTTCACTCACACATGGGGGTTTTGGGTGCCCATGGTCGGCATGGCTGGCTTGGAGGAGACCCCAAGAAGGGGTCCAAGCACCCCCACCAAGATCCATCCACAGGGGGGCGCCACAGGTCACTTTAAGCCTGATTTCACTATGGGTACACTGGGGAGGCTGTTCACTCACACATGGGGGTTTTGGGTGCCCATGGCCGGCATGGCTGGCTTGGGGGAGACCCCAAGAAGGGGTCCAAGCACCCCCACCAAGATCCATCCACAGGGGGGCGCCACAGGTCACTTTAAGCCTGATTTCACTATGGGTACACTGGGGAGGCTGTTCACTCACACATGGGGGTTTTGGGTGCCCATGGTCGGCATGGCTGGCTTGGAGGAGACCCCAAGAAGGGGTCCAAGCACCCCCACCAAGATCCATCCACAGGGGGGCGCCACAGGTCACTTTAAGCCTGATTTCACTATGGGTACACTGGGGAGGCTGTTCACTCACACATGGGGGTTTTGGGTGCCCATGGCCGGCATGGCTGGCTTGGGGGAGACCCCAAGAAGGGGTCCAAGCACCCCCACCAAGATCCATCCACAGGGGGGCGCCACAGGTCACTTTAAGCCTGATTTCACTAGGGGGACACTGGGGAGGCTGTTCACTCACACATGGGGGTTTTGGGTGCCCATGGCCGGCATGGCTGGCTTGGGGGAGACCCCAAGAAGGGGTCCAAGCACCCCCACCAAGATCCATCCACAGGGGGGCGCCACAGGTCATTTTCACTAGGAGAACCAGGGGAGGGCTCCTGACTCACACATGGGCATTCTGGGTGCCCATGGCTGGGATGGGTGAGACAGAGTCCAGCCCTCCACACACAAAAGTGATCCAGCAGGCCAGAAGAAAGGGGAGAGAGAGAGAGAGAACAAATAATACATGGGCACAGAGCAGCCAGCCTCCATTGGAGCTGCCTGCACAGTGCTGCCCTCCTGTGGGAAAGGTTCACACACACACTCACTCACTCACTCACACAGACACACACAGACAAACCTATTCACTTGGGCCTTCTCCCTCATGCCCTGCTGACATCCATGCAGGCCCACATTGACCTTTGTGACCTCTGGAGCTCCATGCACCTTGTTCTAAACTCCCTGCCTAGTAAAGGGCATCTCCCATGGGCATGAGAGTACAGCTCACTCCCCTGGAGCACCATGCCTCTTTTTAATCACTCTCTCCCTATTAAAACCCTCTCTCCCATGGGCTTGAGAGTACAGCTTACTCCCTTGACCTCCAGAGGTATAGGAGGCCAAAAAAAAAGGGGGACAGAGCAGACAGCCCCCAAAGGGGATGCCTGCTCTGCCCCCCTATGAGACAGGTTCACTCACTCACACAGACACACCTATTCACTTGGGCCTTCTCCCTCATGCCCTGCTGACATCCATGCAGGCCCACATTGACCTTTGTGACCTCTGGAGCTCCATGCCTCTTTTTAAACTCTCTCTTCCCATTAAAAGCCTCT
>NW_028157613.1:2500-26059 GCF_964263955.1 Coregonus lavaretus
TAGGGTGGCAGGGCCCTGTTCAAAGGCAGGTCACTGCACTATATAGGGAATAGGGTGGCAGGGCCCTGTTCAAAAGCAGGTCACTGCACTATATAGGGAATAGGGTGGCAGGGCCCTGTTCAAAAGCAGGTCACTGCACTATATAGGGAATAGGGTGGCAGGGCCCTGTTCAAAAGCAGGTCACTGCACTATATAGGGAATAGGGTGGCAGGGCCCTGTTCAAAAGCAGGTCACTGCACTATATAGGGAATAGGGTGGCAGGGCCCTGTTCAAAAGCAGGTCACTGCACTATATAAGGAATAGGGTGGCAGGGCCCTGTTCAAAAGCAGGTCACTGCACTATATAGGGAATAGGGTGGCAGGGCCCTGTTCAAAAGCAGGTCACTGCACTATATAGGGAATAGGGTGGCAGGGCCCTGTTTAAAAGCAGGTCACTGCACTATATAAGGAATAGGGTGGCAGGGCCCTGTTCAAAAGCAGGTCACTGCACTATATAGGGAATAGGGTGGCAGGGCCCTGTTCAAAAGCAGGTCACTGCACTATATAGGGAATAGGGTGGCAGGGCCCTGTTCAAAAGCAGGTCACTGCACTATATAGGGAATAGGGTGGCAGGGCCCTGTTCAAAAGCAGGTCACTGCACTATATAGGGAATAGGGTGGCAGGGCCCTGTTCAAAAGCAGGTCACTGCACTATATAGGGAATAGGGTGGCAGGGCCCTGTTCAAAAGCAGGTCACTGCACTATATAAGGAATAGGGTGGCAGGGCCCTGTTCAAAAGCAGGTCACTGCACTATATAGGGAATAGGGTGGCAGGGCCCTGTTCAAAAGCAGGTCACTGCACTATATAGGGAATAGGGTGGCAGGGCCCTGTTCAAAAGCAGGTCACTGCACTATATAGGGAATAGGGTGGCAGGGCCCTGTTCAAAAGCAGGTCACTGCACTATATAGGGAATAGGGTGGCAGGGCCCTGTTCAAAAGCAGGTCACTGCACTATATAGGGAATAGGGTGGCAGGGCCCTGTTCAAAGGCAGGTCACTGCACTATATAGGGAATAGGGTGGCAGGGCCCTGTTCAAAAGCAGGTCACTGCACTATATAGGGAATAGGGTGGCAGGGCCCTGTTCAAAAGCAGGTCACTGCACTATATAGGGAATAGGGTGGCAGGGCCCTGTTCAAAAGCAGGTCACTGCACTATATAGGGAATAGGGTGGCAGGGTCCAGTTCAAAAGCAGGTCACTGCACTATATAGGGAATAGGGTGGCAGGGCCCTGTTCAAAAGCAGGTCACTGCACTATATAGGGAATAGGGTGGCAGGGCCCTGTTCAAAAGCAGGTCACTGCACTATATAGGGAATAGGGTGGCAGGGCCCTGTTCAAAAGCAGGTCACTGCACTATATAGGGAATAGGGTGGCAGGGCCCTGTTCAAAAGCAGGTCATTGCACTATATAGGGAATAGGGTGGCAGGGCCCTGTTCAAAAGCAGGTCACTGCACTATATAGGGAATAGGGTGGCAGGGCCCTGTTCAAAAGCAGGTCACTGCACTATATAGGGAATAGGGTGGCAGGGCCCTGTTCAAAAGCAGGTCACTGCACTATATAGGGAATAGGGTGGCAGGGCCCTATATAGGGAATAGGGTGGCAGGGCCCTATATAGGGAATAGGGTGGCAGGGCCCTATATAGGGAATAGGGTGGCATTTGGGAGGCAGGCATAGTGGACATACCTTACTGCCTCATAGACTGACGCTGTGATCTCCCTCTATAGAGCTGCTGCTCAGTGGATACGGGACAACATACTGGACAGGTGTGTGTGTGTGTGTGTGTGTGTGTGTGTGTGTGTGTGTGTGTGTGTGTGTGTGTGTGTGTGTGTGTGTGTGTGTGTGTGTGTGTGTATGTACAGTGTTGGGGAGTAGTGAACTGTGTGTAGTTAAACTAGTAATGTAAATACATTGTCTGTTCAGTAGCGGGGCTCGAGAGACAGGCACTAGACTTGTCTGTTCAGTAGCGGGGCTCGAGAGACAGGCACTAGACTTGTCTGTTCAGTAGCGGGGCTAGAGACAGGCACTAGACTTGTCTGTTCAGTAGCGGGGCTCGAGACAGGCACTAGACTTGTCTGTTCAGTAGCGGGGCTCGAGAGACAGGCACTAGACTTGTCTGTTCAGTAGCGGGGCTAGAGACAGGCACTAGACTTGTCTGTTCAGTAGCGGGGCTCGAGACAGGCACTAGACTTGTCTGTTCAGTAGCGGGGCTCGAGACAGGCACTAGACTTGTCTGTTCAGTAGCGGGGCTCGAGAGACAGGCACTAGACTTGTCTGTTCAGTAGCGGGGCTCGAGAGACAGGCACTAGACTTGTCTGTTCAGTAGCGGGGCTCGAGACAGGCACTAGACTTGTCTGTTCAGTAGCGGGGCTCGAGACAGGCACTAGACTTGTCTGTTCAGTAGCGGGGCTCGAGACAGGCACTAGACTTGTCTGTTCAGTAGCGGGGCTAGAGACAGGCACTAGACTTGTCTGTTCAGTAGCGGGGCTCGAGACAGGCACTAGACTTGTCTGTTCAGTAGCGGGGCTCGAGACAGGCACTAGACTTGTCTGTTCAGTAGCGGGGCTCGAGACAGGCACTAGACTTGTCTGTTCAGTAGCGGGGCTCGAGACAGGCACTAGACTTGTCTGTTCAGTAGCGGGGCTAGAGACAGGCACTAGACTTGTCTGTTCAGTAGCGGGGCTCGAGACAGGCACTAGACTTGTCTGTTCAGTAGCGGGGCTAGAGAGACAGGCACTAGACTTGTCTGTTCAGTAGCGGGGCTCGAGACAGGCACTAGACTTGTCTGTTCAGTAGCGGGGCTAGAGAGACAGGCACTAGACTTGTCTGGTCAGTAGCGGGGCTCGAGACAGGCACTAGACTTGTCTGTTCAGTAGCGGGGCTCGAGACAGGCACTAGACTTGTCTGTTCAGTAGCGGGGCTCGAGACAGGCACTAGACTTGTCTGTTCAGTAGCGGGGCTCGAGACAGGCACTAGACTTGTCTGTTCAGTAGCGGGGCTAGAGAGACAGGCACTAGACTTGTCTGTTCAGTAGCGGGGCTAGAGAGACAGGCACTAGACTTGTCTGTTCAGTAGCGGGGCTAGAGAGACAGGCACTAGACTTGTCTGTTCAGTAGCGGGGCTCGAGACAGGCACTAGACTTGTCTGTTCAGTAGCGGGGCTCGAGACAGGCACTAGACTTGTCTGTTCAGTAGCGGGGCTCGAGACAGGCACTAGACTTGTCTGTTCAGTAGCGGGGCTAGAGAGACAGGCACTAGACTTGTCTGTTCAGTAGCGGGGCTCGAGACAGGCACTAGACTTGTCTGTTCAGTAGCGGGGCTCGAGACAGGCACTAGACTTGTCTGTTCAGTAGCGGGGCTCGAGACAGGCACTAGACTTGTCTGTTCAGTAGCGGGGCTCGAGACAGGCACTAGACTTGTCTGTTCAGTAGCGGGGCTCGAGACAGGCACTAGACTTGTCTGTTCAGTAGCGGGGCAAGACTCTGGTGAAGTGATGTACAGTGTAATGGAATACATCACCATGTAAACGGGGCATCAGGCTTACTCACTAATGCCAGATAGCCTCAATAATATACAGTGGGGGGAAAAAAAGTATTTAGTCAGCCACCAATTGTGCAAGTTCTCCCACTTAAAAAGATGAGAGAGGCCTGTAATTTTCATCATAGGTACACGTCAACTATGACAGACAAAATTAGAATTTTTTTCTCCAGAAAATCACATTGTAGGATTTTTAATGAATTCATTTGCAAATTATGGTGGAAAATAAGTATTTGGTCAATAACAAAAGTTTCTCAATACTTTGTTATATACCCTTTGTTGGCAATGACACAGGTCAAACGTTTTCTGTAAGTCTTCACAAGGTTTTCACACACGGTTGCTGGTATTTTGGCCCATTCCTCCATGCAGATCTCCTCTAGAGCAGTGATGTTTTGGGGCTGTCGCTGGGCAACACGGACTTTCAACTCCCTCCAAAGATTTTCTATGGGGTTGAGATCTGGAGACTGGCTAGGCCACTCCAGGACCTTGAAATGCTTCTTACGAAGCCACTCCTTCGTTGCCCGGGCGGTGTGTTTGGGATCATTGTCATGCTGAAAGACCCAGACACGTTTCATCTTCAATGCCCTTGCTGATGGAAGGAGGTTTTCACTCAAAATCTCACGATACATGGCCCCATTCATTCTTTCCTTTACACGGATCAGTCGTCCTGGTCCCTTTGCAGAAAAACAGCCCCAAAGCATGATGTTTCCACCCCCATGCTTCACAGTAGGTATGGTGTTCTTTGGATGCAACTCAGCATTCTTTGTCCTCCAAACACGACGAGTTGAGTTTTTACCAAAAAGTTATATTTTGGTTTCATCTGACCATATGACATTCTCCCAATCCTCTTCTGGATCATCCAAATGCACTCTAGCAAACTTCAGACGGGCCTGGACATGTACTGGCTTAAGCAGGGGGACACGTCTGGCACTGCAGGATTTGAGTCCCTGGCGGCGTAGTGTGTTACTGATGGTAGGCTTTGTTACTTTGGTCCCAGCTCTCTGCAGGTCATTCACTAGGTCCCCCCGTGTGGTTCTGGGATTTTTGCTCACCGTTCTTATGATCATTTTGACCCCACGGGGTGAGATCTTGCGTGGAGCCCCAGATCGAGGGAGATTATCAGTGGTCTTGTATATCTTCCATTTCCTAATAATTGCTCCCACAGTTGATTTCTTCAAACCAAGCTGCTTACCTATTGCAGATTCAGTCTTCCCAGCCTGGTGCAGGTCTACAATTTTGTTTCTGGTGTCCTTTGACAGCTCTTTGGTCTTGGCCATAGTGGAGTTTGGAGTGTGACTGTTTGAGGTTGTGGACAGGTGTCTTTTATACTGATAACAAGTTCAAACAGGTGCCATTAATACAGGTAACGAGTGGAGGACAGAGGAGCCTCTTAAAGAAGAAGTTACAGGTCTGTGAGAGCCAGAAATCTTGCTTGTTTGTAGGTGACCAAATACTTATTTTCCACCATAATTTGCAAATAAATTCATAAAAAATCCTACAATGTGATTTTCTTGATTTTTTTCTTTCTCAATTTGTCTGTCATAGTTGACGTGTACCTATGATGAAAATTACAGGCCTCTCTCATCTTTTTAAGTGGGAGAACTTGCACAATTGGTGGCTGACTAAATACTTTTTTCCCCCACTGTAAGTCAAACATTAATGTAGTCTATAGATATAAATTGCACAAGAATGACACTTAACTTCTTCCAGTGTTAAGTAATTGGTAGCTTGGGAAACTATATATTTTCAGAGTAGCTTCCCCAACACTGTGTGTGTGTGTGTGTGTGTGCCTGTGTGTGTGTGCGTGTGTGTGTGTGTGCGTGTGTGTGTGTGTGTGTGTGTGTGTGTGTGTGTGTGTGTGTGTGTGTGTGTGTGTGTGTGTGTGTGTGTGCGTGTGTGTTGTAATAATGTTGTTGTGTTTTCATGAACAGGCCTGTTGTCACCCATTCACGAAGAGAAGACTGCAGGTAAGGAACACACACACATACACACACACACACACACATACACACACACACACACACACACACACACTAACCTTGCTATGTGTGTGTGTTCTCAGAGGAGGAGCCTCATCAGGGTTACTACGGTAATGAAACAGGTGAGGGTTCTAAAGACAATGTTCATTAATTAATATCAACTAACAATCTCTCAGCCTCTCTCTCTCTCTCTCTCTCTCTGTCTCTCTCCCTCTCTCTCTCTCTCTCTCTCTCTCTGTCTCTCTCTCTCTCTCTCTCTGTCTCTCTCTCTCTCTCTCTCTCTGTCTCTCTCTCTCTCTCTCTCTCTCTCTCTCTGTCTCTCTCTCTCTAGCCCTCCACCACCGCGGCCACCCTCTTCCCTCATCCCTTTCTCCTGAAGAGCTCTAGATGAACAGAGAAGACTTAGACAGGAACACCAAGAAATGTCTTCCTTTTAACGTCTTGACAGTTTTTTTTTGTTTTAACAAATGAAAATAAAAAAGGTCAAGTGTATCTATTGGGGACTGTCCCTGAATGCTGTCTTGGTGGTGTGTGTGGGGTGGGGGGGGGGGGGTCTTGTATTACCGTACTCCTGGGTACTGAAAATCCTCAAAAGTCCCCACAAGGACAGTAAAACAAGGAAAATGATCCCTCGTGGGGACATTTCTCAGGTCCCCACGAGGACAAAGGCTAATTTAGGCTTAGGGGTTAGGTTTAGGGTTACAATTATGGTTAGGGTTAGGGTTAGGTTTAGGAGTTAGGGTTGAGGTTAGGGAAAATAGGAATTTTAATGGAAATACATTTTGGGTCCCCACATATGCTGTGTGTGTGTGTAAAGACATGGATCTGAAACAGATAAAGGGGTTAAAAAGTGTTTATTTTTTTGGTATTTAAGGTTCCTTCGTCAGATTCCAACTCCGTTACCATAGCAGCATATTAAAACATGATCATGATAATTTACCTTTTTACTGAAATAAAACCGTTTAGAGCCACTGTCATTTAGAAGTGATTGTGACTTGGCTGATGTTTCAGCAGTCGTTTGAGCGGTAACGTTTCTTCCACTCCAACCATTACATGCCATGATGTGGAATGCAAATCACATATAAGGAAGTGGATTCTTCTGGGGCGGCAGGTAGCTCAGTGGTTAAGAGCGTCGTGCCAGTAACCGAAAGGTCGCTGGTTCTAATCCCCGAGCCGACTAGGTGAAAAATCTGTCGATGTGCCCTTGAGCAAGGCACTTAACCCTAATTGCTCATGTAAGTCGCTCTGGATAAGAGCGTCTGCTAAATGACTAAAAATGTAAATGTAATTCTTATCCCACAATGGAACTTAATAAGTGAATTACAACGTTACTGGCTTGGTCAAACAACGTCTTAATAAACCAGTGGACTAAAATACACTTATGTAGAAATATAGGAAATTACAGTTCTGGTCCTTGTCTTTGTCTGTTAATGTCAGGGTTAGTGTTCTACCATTGAAACAACATCAGGGTTAGTGTTCTACCATTGAAACAACATCAGGGTTAGTGTTCTACCATTGAAACAACATCAGGGTTAGTGTTCTACCATTTAAACAACATCAGGGTTGGTGTTCTACCATTTAAACAACATCGGGGTTAGTGTTCTACCATTGAAACAACATCAGGGTTAGTGTTCTACCATTTAAACAACATCAGGGTTGGTGTTCTACCATTTAAACAACATCAGGGTTAGTGTTCTACCATTTAAACAACATCGGGGTTGGTGTTCTACCATTTAAACAACATCAGGGTTGGTGTTCTACCATTGAAACAACACCAGGGTTAGTGTTCTACCATTGAAACAACACCAGGGTTAGTGTTCTACCATTGAAACAACATCGGGGTTAGTGTTCTACCATTGAAACAACATCAGGGTTAGTGTTCTACCATTGAAACAACATCAGGGTTAGTGTTCTACCATTGAAACAACATCAGGGTTAGTGTTCTACCATTGAAACAACATCAGGGTGTGTTCTACCATTGAAACAACACCAGGGTTAGTGTTCTACCATTGAAACAACATCAGGGTAAGTGTTCTACCATTGAAACAACATCAGGGTGTGTTCTACCATTGAAACAACATCAGGGTTAGTGTTCTACCATTGAAACAACATCAGGGTTAGTGTTCTACCATTGAAACAACATCGGGGTTAGTGTTCTACCATTGAAACAACATCAGGGTTAGAGTTCTACCATTGAAACAACATCAGGGTTAGTGTTCTACCATTGAAACAACATCAGGGTTAGCGTTCTACCATTGAAACAACATCAGGGTTAGAGTTCTACCATTGAAACAACATCGGGGTTAGTGTTCTACCATTGAAACAACATCAGGGTTAGTTTTCTACCATTGAAACAACATCAGGGTTAGTGTTCTACCATTGAAACAACATCAGGGTTAGTGTTCTACCATTGAAACAACATTGGTCCATGCAAAGGAAAATGAGTGTTAAGGATAACATAAATAAAGCAAAATCCCTTCATTATGCAGGCAACACCAATACCTGAGGCAGGTAGCCTAGCGGTTAGCGTTGGGCCAGTAACCGAAAGGTCGCTGGTTCGAATACCTAAAGCTGACAAGGAAAAGATCTGTCGATGTGCCTTTTGAGCAAAGCACTTAACCCTAATTTGCTCCAGGGGGCGCCGTACTACTATGGCTGACCCTGTAAAACAACACATTACACTGCACCTATCATACTACTATGGCTGACCCTGTAAAACAACACATTACACTGGACCTATCATACTACTATGGCTGACCCTGTAAAACAACACATTACACTGGACCTATCATACTACTATGGCTGACCCTGTAAAACAACACATTACACCGGACCTATCATACTACTATGGCTGACCCTGTAAAACAACACATTACACTGGACCTATCATACTACTATGGCTGACCCTGTAAAACAACACATTACACTGGACCTATCATCTGCTGCATGTGACAATCCCCAAAAAAATGTACCCCGTTTTTTGGTTTAGCTTTTTAAAACGACAAGACATATTCTAGTGACACGGATAAGCCAGTTAAATTAGCCAATTAACATGATCATGTTTAGATTTATCTTCGAACAATACTCAGCAAAAAATGATGTATATAATAAAAATAGTCCATTTGGAGATATGTACTAGACACGAATACAAGCGCTTCAATCTGAGAAGTTGTTAAGAGGTTTCCCACATAAATCTATACTAATGTTACTGCATTATGCAACAGTTTAAAGATACGCTAGTCAGTCTGTTACCATGGCACCGCTAGGCAGTCTGTTACCATGGCACCGCTAGTCAGTCTGTTACCATGGCACCTAGTAGTTTACTTTTCTTCAGTACCACTGTTATTGATAAATATCAAATGATCTCACTGTACATAGTTACATCATTAAGACTAGCTGGTGTGCTAGTTGCACTTCAGCAGAAAGAGGTGTGTTTCCGGAGGTTAAGACAGGGTTAGGGCTGTGGTTCCGTCTGGGTTTTAGAGTTCTGGGTCTGGATGTGCGACATCTGGAGAACCGGGAGGAGGAGCTGGAAGGCGTTCTGGATGTATGTGGTGCTGTTAGAACCCTACGGAACAACAAGCACCGTTAGAACCCTACAGAACACTGTTGGAACCATACGGAACAACAGAACACTGTTAGAACCCTACAGAACACTGTTAGAACCATACGGAACAACAGAACACTGTTGGAACCATACGGAACAACAGAACACTGTTAGAACCATACGGAACAACAGAACACTGTTGGAACCATACGGAACAACAGAACACTGTTAGAACCATACGGAACAACAGAACACTGTTAGAACCCTACAGAACACTGTTGGAACCATACGGAACAACAGAACACTGTTAGAACCATACGGAACAACAGAACACTGTTAGAACCCTACGGAACAACAAGCACCGTTAGAACCCTACAGAACACTGTTGGAACCATACGGAACAACAGAACACTGTTAGAACCATATGGAACAACAGAACACTGTTAGAACCATACGGAACAACAGAACACTGTTAGAACCATACGGAACAACAGAACACTGTTAGAACCCTACAGAACACTGTTGGAACCATACGGAACAACAGAACACTGTTAGAACCATATGGAACAACAGAACACTGTTAGAACCATACGGAACAACAGAACAGTGTTGGAACCATACGGAACAACAGAACACTGTTAGAACCATATGGAACAACATAACACTGTTAGAACCCTACAGAACACTGTTGGAACCATACAGAACAACAGAACACTGTTAGAACCATACGGAACAATAGAACACTGTTAGAACCCTACAGAACAGTGTTGGAACCATACGGAACAACATAACACTGTTAGAACCATATGGAACAACAGAACACTGTTAGAACCATACGGAACAACAGAACAGTGTTGGAACCATACGGAACAACAGAACACTGTTAGAACCATACGGAACAACAGAACACTGTTAGAACCATACGGAACAACAGAACATTGTTAGAACCCTACGGAACATTGTTAGTACCCTATAGAACAACAGAACAATGTTAGAAGAACCCTAAGGAACAACATAACACTGTTGGAACCCTACAGAACAATATAACACCTGTTAGAACCATACAGAACATTGTTAGAACCCTACAGAACAACAGTTCTATGTCTTACCTCAAGCAGCACACTGTCTACCAAAGGGTTCAACTCTTCCGCTTTTCTCTGAACCTGGAAAAGGTCAGACGGGAGGGAGGGAGTCAGATAACCAATGGGTGATCAGCTGCTAACCTGACCTTAATGCCATCCATTTACTGTGTTGGAGATAAAGTCACAGCATGTCTTACCCCGACAGTGAGCAGAGTGTCAGAGAACTTCCTGGCAAGACAGTCCACCTCCCTACACATGGCACACGTCAACCTGCAACACACACACGCGTTAGCGATGCACACAGGCTACGGCCTGGTCTCTAGCAGGTTTATCCTGGTCCTGTCCCCCCCCTACAGCCTGGTCTCTAGCAGGTTCCTCCTGGTCCTGTCCCCCCCTACAGCCTGGTCTCTAGCAGGTTCCTCCTGGTCCTGTCCCCCACCCCCCCCCTACAGCCTGGTCTCTAGCAGGTTTCTCCTGGTCCTGTCCCCCACCCCCCCTACAGCCTGGTCTCTAGCAGGTTTCTCCTGGTCCTGTCCCCCCCCCCCCCTACAGCCTGGTCTCTAGCAGGTTCCTCCTGGTCCTGTCCCCCACCCCCCCTACAGCCTGGTCTCTAGCAGGTTTCTCCTGGTCCTGTCCCCCCCCCCCCCTACAGCCTGGTCTCTAGCAGGTTTCTCCTGGTCCTGTCCCCCCCCCCTACAGCCTGGTCTCTAGCAGGTTCCTCCTGGTCCTGTCCCCCCCTACAGCCTGGTCTCTAGCAGGTTTCTCCTGGTCCTGTCCCCCCCCCCCCCTACAGCCTGGTCTCTAGCAGGTTTCTCCTGGTCCTGTCCCCCCCCCCCCCCTACAGCCTGGTCTCTAGCAGGTTTCTCCTGGTCCTGTCCCCACCCCCCCCTACAGCCTGGTCTCTAGCAGGTTTCTCCTGGTCCTGTCCCCCCCCCTACAGCCTGGTCTCTAGCAGGTTCCTCCTGGTCCTGTCCCCCCCCCCCCCTACAGCCTGGTCTCTAGCAGGTTTCTCCTGGTCCTGTCCCCCACCCCCCCCCCTACAGTCTGGTCTCTAGCAGGTTCCTCCTGGTCCTGTCCCCACCCCCCCCTACAGCCTGGTCTCTAGCAGGTTTCTCCTGGTCCTGTCCCCCCCCCTACAGCCTGGTCTCTAGCAGGTTTCTCCTGGTCCTGTCCCCCCCCCCCCCCTACAGCCTGGTCTCTAGCAGGTTCCTCCTGGTCCTGTCCCCCCCCCCCCCTACAGCCTGGTCTCTAGCAGGTTTCTCCTGGTCCTGTCCCCCACCCCCCCCCTACAGCCTGGTCTCTAGCAGGTTCCTCCTGGTCCTGTCCCCCCCCCTACAGTCTGGTCTCTAGCAGGTTTCTCCTGGTCCTGTCCCCCACCCCCCTACAGCCTGGTCTCTAGCAGGTTCCTCCTGGTCCTGTCCCCCCCCCCCCTACAGCCTGGTCTCTAGCAGGTTTCTCCTGGTCCTGTCCCCCCCCTACAGCCTGGTCTCTAGCAGGTTCCTCCTGGTCCTGTCCCCCCCCCCCCTACAGCCTGGTCTCTAGCAGGTTTCTCCTGGTCCTGTCCCCCCCCCTACAGCCTGGTCTCTAGCAGGTTCCTCCTGGTCCTGTCCCGTCCCCCCCCCCTACAGCCTGGTCTCTAGCAGGTTCCTCTTGGTCCTGTCCCCCCCCCTACAGCCTGGTCTCTAGCAGGTTTCTCCTGGTCCTGTCCCCCCCCCTACAGCCTGGTCTCTAGCAGGTTTCTCCTGGTCCTGTCCCCCCCTACAGTCTGGTCTCTAGCAGGTTCCTCCTGGTCCTGTCCTGTCCCCCCCCCTACAGCCTGGTCTCTAGCAGGTTTCTCCTGGTCCTGTCCCCCCCTACAGTCTGGTCTCTAGCAGGTTCCTCCTGGTCCTGTCCCCCACCCTCCCTACAGCCTGGTCTCTAGCAGGTTCCTCCTGGTCCTGTCCTGTCCCCCTCACCCCCCTGCAGACCTGGTGAGTATGTGAGCCTGGTCTCTAGCAGGTTTCTCCTGGTCCTGTCCGTGGAGGATCAACTCTGCCACCTTGTGGAGCTGCTCGATACTGCGGGCTGTCACCTCCGCCAGGGAACCCACTGAAGACAGGTACACTGCCTGGACACGCACACACAAAACACACACATTATATATATACACACACACACACAATACATACACACGCACACACAAAACACACACATTATATATATACACACACACACAATACATACACATACACACACTACTTGCTTAAGAAGAAAACAGAGGGAAAGAGAACAGGAGAAAGAGGAGAGAGACAGACAGACAGCTCACCTCTACAGATCTGGAACGGCTCTCCCCCTCTTTCCTCTCCTCCTTCTCTCCCTCCATCTCCTCCCCCTTCTCTTCTCCTCCTCCTCCTCTTATTTCAGGTTCTCCTCTTTGCTCCTCCTCCGTCGCCCCCCCGATGGTATCCGTGGCGACATGTTTCTCCACCTCTCTCACCCAATCATGCGCCCTCATCCTGGCCTGGGGATTAATTGACATGACATAACTTGACATAACTTAACTAAACTTTAACCTAAAATAACTTAACTCTTATACAGAAGATTAAATTAAAACTGACTGTCTGTTACCTTGTTGAGTTTGGGGTGGCAGGGACTGTGTGTTACCTTGTTGAGTTTGTCTGGGGGTGACAGCGACTGTGTGTTACCTTGTTGAGTTTGTCTGGGGTGACAGCGACTGTGTGTTACCTTGTTGAGTTTGTCTGGGGTGACAGCGACTGTGTGTTACCTTGTTGAGTTTGGGGTGACAGCGACTGTGTGTTACCTTGTTGAGTTTGTCTGGGGGTGGCAGGGACTGTGTGTTACCTTGTTGAGTTTGTCTGGGGTGACAGAGACTGTGTTTTACCTTGTTGAGTTTGTCTGGGGGTGGCAGCGACTGTGTGTTACCTTGTTGAGTTTGTCTGGGGTGACAGAGACTGTGTTTTACCTTGTTGAGTTTGTCTGGGGTGGCAGCGACTGTGTGTTACCTTGTTGAGTTTGTCTGGGGTGACAGAGACTGTGTTTTACCTTGTTGAGTTTGTCTGGGGGTGGCAGCGACTGTGTGTTACCTTGTTGAGTTTGTCTGGGGGTGGCAGGGACTGTGTATTACCTTGTTGAGTTTGGGGTGGCAGCGACTGTCTGTTACCTTGTTGAGTTTGTCTGGGGTGGCAGCGACTGTGTGTTACCTTGTTGAGTTTGTCTGGGGTGGCAGCGACTGTGTGTTACCTTGTTGAGTTTGTCTGGGGTGACAGCGACTGTGTGTTACCTTGTTGAGTTTGGGGTGGCAGCGACTGTGTGTTACCTTGTTGAGTTTGTCTGGGGTGGCAGCGACTGTGTGTTACCTTGTTGAGTTTGTCTGGGGTGGCAGCGACTGTGTGTTACCTTGTTGAGTTTGTCTGGGGGTGGCAGCGACTGTGTGTTACCTTGTTGAGTTTGTCTGGGGTGGCAGCGACTGTGTGTTACCTTGTTGAGTTTGTCTGGGGTGGCAGCGACTGTGTGTTACCTTGTTGAGTTTGTCTGGGGGTGGCAGCGACTGTGTGTTACCTTGTTGAGTTTGGGGTGGCAGCGACTGTGTGTTACTTTGTTGAGTTTGGGGTGGCAGCGACTGTGTGTTACCTTGTTGAGTTTGGGGTGGCAGCGACTGTCTGTTACCTTGTTGAGTTTGTCTGGGGTGGCAGCGACTGTGTGTTACCTTGTTGAGTTTGTCTGGGGTGGCAGCGACTGTGTGTTACCTTGTTGAGTTTGGGGTGGCAGCGACTGTCTGTTACCTTGTTGAGTTTGTCTGGGGTGGCAGCGACTGTGTGTTACCTTGTTGAGTTTGTCTGGGGTGGCAGCGACTGTGTGTTACCTTGTTGAGTTTGTCTGGGGTGACAGCGACTGTGTGTTACCTTGTTGAGTTTGTCTGGGGTGACAGCGACTGTGTGTTACCTTGTTGAGTTTGGGGTGGCAGCGACTGTGTGTTACCTTGTTGAGTTTGTCTGGGGTGGCAGCGACTGTGTGTTACCTTGTTGAGTTTGTCTGGGGTGGCAGCGACTGTGTGTTACCTTGTTGAGTTTGTCTGGGGGTGGCAGCGACTGTGTGTTACCTTGTTGAGTTTGTCTGGGGTGGCAGCGACTGTGTGTTACCTTGTTGAGTTTGTCTGGGGTGGCAGCGACTGTGTGTTACCTTGTTGAGTTTGTCTGGGGGTGGCAGCGACTGTGTGTTACCTTGTTGAGTTTGGGGTGGCAGCGACTGTGTGTTACTTTGTTGAGTTTGGGGTGGCAGCGACTGTGTGTTACCTTGTTGAGTTTGTCTGGGGGTGGCAGCGACTGTGTATTACCTTGTTGAGTTTGGGGTGGCAGCGACTGTGTGTTACCTTGTTGAGTTTGTCTGGGGGTGGCAGCGACTGTGTATTACCTTGTTGAGTTTGGGGTGGCAGCGACTGTGTGTTACCTTGTTGAGTTTGGGGTGGCAGCGACTGTGTGTTACCTTGTTGAGTTTGTCTGGGGGTGGCAGCGACTGTGTATTACCTTGTTGAGTTTGGGGTGGCAGCGACTGTGTGTTACCTTGTTGAGTTTGGGGTGGCAGCGACTGTGTGTTACCTTGTTGAGTTTGGGGTGGCAGCGACTGTGTGTTACCTTGTTGAGTTTGGGGTGGCAGCGACTGTGTGTTACCTTGTTGAGTTTGGGGTGGCAGCGACTGTGTGTTACCTTGTTGAGTTTGTCTGGGGTGACAGCGACTGTGTGTTACCTTGTTGAGTTTGTCTGGGGGTGGCAGCGACTGTGTATTACCTTGTTGAGTTTGTCTGGGGTGGCAGCGACTGTGTGTTACCTTGTTGAGTTTGTCTGGGGTGGCAGCGACTGTGTGTTACCTTGTTGAGTTTGTCTGGGGTGACAGCGACTGTGTGTTACCTTGTTGAGTTTGTCTGGGGGTGGCAGCGACTGTGTGTTACCTTGTTGAGTTTGGGGTGGCAGCGACTGTGTGTTACCTTGTTGAGTTTGTCTGGGGTGACAGCGACTGTATTACCTTGTTGAGTTTGTCTGGTGTGGCAGTGACTGTGTATTACCTTGTTGAGTTTGTCTGGGGGTGACAGCGACTGTGTGTTACCTTGTTGAGTTTGGGGTGGCAGCGACTGTGTGTTACCTTGTTGAGTTTGTCTGGGGTGGCAGCGACTGTGTGTTACCTTGTTGAGTTTGTCTGGGGGTGACAGAGACTGTGTGTTACCTTGTTGAGTTTGTCTGGGGTGACAGCGACTGTGTATTACCTTGTTGAGTTTGGGGTGGCAGGGACTGTGTGTTACCTTGTTGAGTTTGGGGTGGCAGCGACTGTGTGTTACCTTGTTGAGTTTGTCTGGGGTGACAGCGACTGTATTACCTTGTTGAGTTTGTCTGGTGTGGCAGTGACTGTGTATTACCTTGTTGAGTTTGTCTGGGGGTGACAGCGACTGTGTGTTACCTTGTTGAGTTTGGGGTGGCAGCGACTGTGTGTTACCTTGTTGAGTTTGTCTGGGGTGGCAGCGACTGTGTGTTACCTTGTTGAGTTTGTCTGGGGGTGACAGAGACTGTATTACCTTGTTGAGTTTGTCTGGTGTGGCAGCGACTGTGTGTTACCTTGTTGAGTTTGTCTGGGGGTGACAGGGACTGTCTGTTACCTTGTTGAGTTTGGGGTGGCAGGGACTGTGTGTTACCTTGTTGAGTTTGTCTGGTGTGGCAGCGACTGTGTGTTACCTTGTTGAGTTTGTCTGGGGGTGGCAGGGACTGTGTATTACCTTGTTGAGTTTGTCTGGGGTGGCAGCGACTGTGTTTTACCTTGTTGAGTTTGTCTGGGGTGGCAGCGACTGTATTACCTTGTTGAGTTTGTCTGGGGTGGCAGCGACTGTGTTACCTTGTTGAGTTTGTCTGGGGTGGCAGCGACTGTATTACCTTGTTGAGTTTGTCTGGGGTGGCAGCGACTGTATTACCTTGTTGAGTTTGTCTGGGGTGGCAGGGACTGTGTGTTACCTTGTTGAGTTTGTCTGGGGTGGCAGCGACTGTCTGTTACCTTGTTGAGTTTGTCTGGGGTGGCAGCGACTGTGTGTTACCTTGTTGAGTTTGTCTGGGGTGGCAGCGACTGTGTATTACCTTGTTGAGTTTGTCTGGGGTGACAGCGACTGTGTATTACCTTGTTGAGTTTGTCTGGGGTGGCAGCGACTGTGTGTTACCTTGTTGAGTTTGTCTGGGGTGGCAGCGACTGTGTGTTACCTTGTTGAGTTTGTCTGGGGTGGCAGCGACTGTGTGTTACCTTGTTGAGTTTGTCTGGGGTGGCAGCGACTGTGTATTACCTTGTTGAGTTTGTCTGGGGTGGCAGCGACTGTGTATTACCTTGTTGAGTTTGTCTGGGGTGGCAGCGACTGTATTACCTTGTTGAGTTTGTCTGGGGTGGCAGCGACTGTGTGTTACCTTGTTGAGTTTGTCTGGGGGTGACAGCGACTGTGTATTACCTTGTTGAGTTTGTCTGGGGTGGCAGCGACTGTGTGTTACCTTGTTGAGTTTGTCTGGGGGTGGCAGCGACTGTATTACCTTGTTGAGTTTGTCTGGGGTGGCAGCGACTGTGTTACCTTGTTGAGTTTGTCTGGGGGTGGCAGCGACTGTGTATTACCTTGTTGAGTTTGTCTGGGGTGGCAGCGACTGTATTACCTTGTTGAGTTTGTCTGGAGTGGCAGCGACTGTGTGTTACCTTGTTGAGTTTGTCTGGGGTGACAGCGACTGTGTGTTACCTTGTTGAGTTTGTCTGGGGGTGGCAGCGACTGTGTTACCTTGTTGAGTTTGTCTGGGGTGGCAGCGACTGTGTTACCTTGTTGAGTTTGTCTGGGGTGGCAGCGACTGTATTACCTTGTTGAGTTTGTCTGGGGGTGACAGCGACTGTGTGTTACCTTGTTGAGTTTGTCTGGGGGTGGCAGCGACTGTGTTACCTTGTTGAGTTTGTCTGGGGTGGCAGCGACTGTGTTACCTTGTTGAGTTTGTCTGGGGTGGCAGCGACTGTATTACCTTGTTGAGTTTGTCTGGGGTGGCAGCGACTGTGTGTTACCTTGTTGAGTTTGTCTGGGGGTGGCAGGGACTGTGTATTACCTTGTTGAGTTTGTCTGGGGTGGCTGCGACTGTGTATTACCTTGTTGAGTTTGTCTGGGGTGGCAGCGATGTGAAGATCAAACAGTAGCTCAGTCAGAACACTCTCAAACTCCTCCCCATCGGCAGCTGGAGAGAGAGATTAACATCATGTCTAGTAATAACTGGGTCGGTACACAAAAAGAGTGCCCTATGATATTTAAAGTAGAAATTGTGCACCAATATTGAATTTTAAAAGCCCGTTATATTAAATGAAGTGCCCTTTAATGTAGACCACATGGAGAATTCAATACATCAAAGGCTTGCTAAAGTGGCAAAATTCTGCATTTTGACGCGTCCCTCCGTCAAACCCTGTGTCACTTCTAGGAAGACTTCAACACGCTAAAGGCCGGCACAGACTGTACGACGGTAGCCATCTCATGCCACGATCGTGTCTACAAAATGTCTACGTCGTGGGAAAATTATTAGGTCGTAAAACGATTGTCGGATATCTTGGCTCCTTGTTCAGCGTGACAGGGTCTAGGTCTGCTGATTCAGTACCACTACGTCTTGGCTCCTTGTTCAGTGCGACAGGGTCCAGGTCTGCTGATTCAGTACCACTACGTCTTGGCTCCTTGTTCAGTGTGACAGGGTCTAGGTCTGCTGATTCAGTACCACTACGTCTTGGCTCCTTGTTCAGTGCGACAGGGTCTGGGTCTGCTGATTCAGTACCACTACGTCTTGGCTCCTTGTTCAGCGTGACAAGGTCTAGGTCTGCTGATTCAGTACCACTACGTCTTGGCTCCTTGGTTCAGCGTGACAGGGTCTAGGTCTGCTGATTCAGTACCACTACGTCTTGGCTCCTTGTTCAGTGCGACAGGGTCTAGGTCTGCTGATTCAGTACCACTACGTCTTGGCTCCTTGTTCAGCGTGACAGGGTCTAGGTCTGCTGATTCAGTACCACTACGTCTTGGCTCCTTGTTCAGCGCGACAGGGTCTAGGTCTGCTGATTCAGTACCACTACGTCTTGGCTCCTTGTTCAGCGTGACAGGGTCTAGGTCTGATGATTCAGTACCACTACGTCTGGTCGCAGGCTCTGACAAAGTTCTGGCAGTGTCAGAAACGTTGATCCTTTATCACAGAGTCAAGATCACTTTCTGAGTCAAAATGCAAGCCGAGATCTACCCCTCAGATGTTATTTTATTTTAACATGACTTTAAAATGTAAACCTATGCAGCATTAACCAATTAAAAGCAGTTCTGTAGCAATGAGGTTTGTGCAGTAGGCTATATGCCCAATACATCATCACTGCATATTGGCTTTGATTGAACTGTCCTGACAATGTTGTTAGTCTCTGATCATTTACAAATTATATTTTATAATATGTAGGTACAGTTGAAGTCGGAAGTTTACATACACTTTAGGTTGGAGTCATTAAAACTTGTTTTTCAACCACTCCACACGTTTCTTGTTAACAAACTATAGTTTTGGCAAGTCGGTTAGGACATCTACTTTGTGGATATCAGTGGTTAGGGCCCAGCTGTGTATATCAGCGGTTAGGGCCCAGCTGTGTATATCAGCGATTAGGGCCCAGCTGTGTATATCAGCGGTTAGGGCCCAGCTGTGTATATCAGCGATTAGGGCCCAGCTGTGTGTCTCAGCGATTAGGGCCCAGCTGTGTGTCTCAGCGATTAGGGCCCAGCTGTGTGTCTCAGCGATTAGGGCCCAGCTGTGTGTCTCAGCGATTAGGGCCCAGCTGTGTGTCTCAGCGATTAGGGCCCAGCTGTGTGTCTCAGCGATTAGGGCCCAGCTGTGTGTCTCAGCGATTAGGGCCCAGCTGTGTGTCTCAGCGATTAGGGCCCAGCTGTGTATATCAGCGATTAGGGCCCAGCTGTGTATATCAGCGGTTAGGGCCCAGCTGTGTATATCAGCGGTTAGGGCCCAGCTGTGTATATCAGCGGTTAGGGCCCAGCTGTGTATATCAGCGGTTAGGGCCCAGCTGTGTATAGCAGCGGTTAGGGCCCAGCTGTGTATATCAGCGGTTAGGGCCCAGCTGTGTATATCAGCGGTTAGGGCCCAGCTGTGTATAGCAGCGGTTAGGGCCCAGCTGTGTATATCAGCGGTTAGGGCCCAGCTGTGTATATCAGCGGTTAGGGCCCAGCTGTGTATATCAGCGGTTAGGGCCCAGCTGTGTATCTCAGCGGTTAGGGCCCAGCTGTGTATCTCAGCGGTTAGGACCCAGCTGTGTATATCAGCGGTTAGTGCCCAGCTGTGTATATCAGCGGTTAGGGCCCAGCTGTGTATATCAGCGGTTAGGGCCCAGCTGTGTATATCAGCGGTTAGGGCCCAGCTGTGTATATCAGCGGTTAGGGCCCAGCTGTGTATATCAGCGGTTAGGGCCCAGCTGTGTATATCAGCGGTTAGGGCCCAGCTGTGTATATCAGCGGTTAGGGCCCAGCTGTGTATATCAGCGGTTAGGGCCCAGCTGTGTATCTCAGCGGTTAGGGCCCAGCTGTGTATATCAGCGGTTAGGGCCCAGCTGTGTATATCAGCGGTTAGGGCCCAGCTGTGTATATCAGCGGTTAGGGCCCAGCTGTGTATATCAGCGGTTAGGACCCAGCTGTGTATATCAGCGGTTAGGGCCCAGCTGTGTATATCAGCGGTTAGGGCCCAGCTGTGTATATCAGCGGTTAGGGCCCAGCTGTGTGTCTCTAGGGCCCAGCTGTGTATATCAGCGGTTAGGGCCCAGCTGTGTATATCAGCGGTTAGGGCCCAGCTGTGTATATCAGCGGTTAGGGCCCAGCTGTGTATATCAGCGGTTAGGGCCCAGCTGTGTATATCAGCGGTTAGGGCCCAGCTGTGTATATCAGCGGTTAGGGCCCAGCTGTGTATCTCAGCGGTTAGGGCCCAGCTGTGTATATCAGCGGTTAGGGCCCAGCTGTGTATATCAGCGGTTAGGGCCCAGCTGTGTATATCAGCGGTTAGGGCCCAGCTGTTAGGGCCCAGCTGTGTATATCAGCGGTTAGGGCCCAGCTGTGTATATCAGCGGTTAGGACCCAGCTGTGTATATCAGCGGTTAGGGCCCAGCTGTGTATATCAGCGGTTAGGACCCAGCTGTGTATATCAGCGGTTAGGGCCCAGCTGTGTATATCAGCGGTTAGGGCCCAGCTGTGTATATCAGCGGTTAGGGCCCAGCTGTGTATATCAGCGGTTAGGGCCCAGCTGTGTATATCAGCGGTTAGGGCCCAGCTGTGTATAGCAGCGGTTAGGGCCCAGCTGTGTATATCAGCGGTTAGGGCCCAGCTGTGTATATCAGCGGTTAGGGCCCAGCTGTGTATCTCAGCGGTTAGGGCCCAGCTGTGTATCTCAGCGGTTAGGGCCCAGCTGTGTATCTCAGCGGTTAGGACCCAGCTGTGTATATCAGCGGTTAGTGCCCAGCTGTGTATATCAGCGGTTAGGGCCCAGCTGTGTATATCAGCGGTTAGGGCCCAGCTGTGTATATCAGCGGTTAGGGCCCAGCTGTGTATATCAGCGGTTAGGGCCCAGCTGTGTATATCAGCGGTTAGGGCCCAGCTGTGTATATCAGCGGTTAGGGCCCAGCTGTGTATATCAGCGGTTAGGGCCCAGCTGTGTATCTCAGTGGTTAGGGCCCAGCTGTGTATATCAGCGGTTAGGGCCCAGCTGTGTATATCAGCGGTTAGGGCCCAGCTGTGTATATCAGCGGTTAGGGCCCAGCTGTGTATATCAGCGGTTAGGGCCCAGCTGTGTATATCAGCGGTTAGGGCCCAGCTGTGTATATCAGCGGTTAGGGCCCAGCTGTGTATATCAGCGGTTAGGGCCCAGCTGTGTATATCAGCGGTTAGGGCCCAGCTGTGTATATCAGCGGTTAGGGCCCAGCTGTGTATATCAGCGGTTAGGGCCCAGCTGTGTATATCAGCGGTTAGGGCCCAGCTGTGTATATCAGCGGTTAGGGCCCAGCTGTGTATATCAGCGGTTAGGGCCCAGCTGTGTATATCAGTGGTTAGGGCCCAGCTGTGTATATCAGCGATTAGGGCCCAGCTGTGTATATCAGCGGTTAGGGCCCAGCTGTGTATATCAGCGGTTAGGGCCCAGCTGTGTATATCAGCGGTTAGGGCTGTTGTCTTGGTAACTCACACAGAGGGGTAGAACGCTGGGGACTCAGATCACCCTTTTCCATCGTCTCTCCCTCCTTCTCGCCCTCCTCCTCTCCCTCCTCCTCCTCCTCTCCCTCCTTCTCCTCTTCCGCGTGGCTGATGAAGATGTCCTTGATGGCAATCAGTTCTTTCTTCATCTCCTCCTGATCCTCCTCTTCTAGGGAGGAGAGGAACGACTGGACCTGAGAGGAGAGAAGAGGAGAGGAGAGGAGAGGAGAGGAGAGGAGAGGAGAGGAGAGGAGAGGAGAGGAGAGGAGAGGAGAGGAGTTGGGTTGGGGGGGGGGGGGGGTAGATCAGCTTTAATATTGCAGATAGATTTTAACTTCCATCAATGTAATTGTCTGCATCACTTCCAATCCCCCATATGCTTTTTTTCTCGCATATATATATATATATATATATATACACATATACATTTACGTCATTTAGCAGACGCTCTTATCCAGAGCGACTTACAAATTGGTGCATTCACCTTATGATAGCCAGTGGGATAACCACTTTACAATTATTATTTTTTTTAAAAATCTTTTTTGTCTTTTTTTTTGTGAAATCTCTTTCAAATTTGTAAAACATATTTTTTTTAGAGTATGTTTTTAATTTTAATTTGTTTTATATATATATATTGTTGTTGTTTATTTGTTGTTGTTGTTTATTTATTTTTATGTTTTTTAAATTATTTTTATTATTATTATTATTATTATTATTATTATTATTATTTATTTTTATTTTTGTGGGGTAAGGGGGGGTAGAAGGATTGCTTTATCCTATCCCAGGTATTCCTTAAAGAGGTGGGGTTTCAAGTGTCTCCGGAAGGTGGTGAGTGACTCCGCTGTCCTGGCGTCGTGGGGGAGCTTGTTCCACCATTGGGGTGCCAGAGCAGCGAACAGTTTTTACTGGGCTGAGCGGGAACTATGCTTCCGCAGAGGAAGGGGAGCCAGCAGGCCAGAGGTGGAAGAACGCAATGCCATATCCTTTTAAAAATATATTTCCCTTTATTACTTTCCAACCCCACCACCCCTTTCCCTAATTGGAGGAAACTAGTGAACAACAATGCTTAGGCCTCTCCTTCCAGCTTATACATACTATATACATTTTATGGACACAGTCAATTTTACAATAATTCTATTTTGTTTGTTTTTTCTCCTGAACTTCCTCTACCCTCAACCTCTCCGATCATTTTCATGATGTCCATCCGGTTTGCTTCTATATGCCATATCTTTCTAACTGTGCTCTTTCACAAAAGCTCTCAACCTATAACCTATAGACTTATTATGGACACAGTATGCTTTTCATTAGTTATCTTGTTGTTATTAGTTGTTGTTAGTTGTTATTAGTCCCATCCTTCAATTCCATTCAGCCCCTCCCATCTATCTCTTAACACCATCCATATTGGATTTCTATTTGCCATATATATTTCAACTGTACTGTGATGTCTTACAAAAGTTCTGAACCTTTCTATTCTCATTGTTTCTACAGATTGTGAATTGAAAATAAACATTTTTGCTAAAAGTATTATTATATTATTGATCGATTGACTATGACTTTTCAGATCACCCAGTAGTGCTATCTGCAAGGTTAGCTCCAGGTAAATATTGTAATCCTTTAGCCATTCCTGGACCTGTGTCCAAAAACAAGCTACAAATGGACAGTACCAAAACAAATGATCTAATGATTCTGTCTCTTTGCAGCAAAATCTGCAGAGCTGGGAAGATTGTATCCCCCATATAAATAACATTATATTGGTAGCAAGAATTTTATAAAATAATTTAAATTGAAAGATTCTAAGTTTTGAATCCGGTGTCGTTTTGCGTATCAGTTCATAAACACTATGCCATGGGATCGGTACGTCAAAGATCTCTTCCCAACTATTTTGCAATCTATATGGGACGGCTGTCAATCCTTTGGTCCTTAAATTAAACTGATATACTTTTTATTTATCACAGTTTTCTTTAACCAATTAATGTTCTTTAACGCGGCCGACAGACAAGTTCCTTACTTTTTCCCCTTTCCACTTTCCTCTTTCATTTTTGCAGTAATGCTGTAATTATTTGGTTGTAATATTTGGTGGTAATTTTGGGTAGAGCAGACATTTCCAGATGTTGTTGTTAGCTGCATGTGTGAGTGTGAGTGTG
>NW_028157612.1:0-32500 GCF_964263955.1 Coregonus lavaretus
TTTCCTTCTTGCAGTAGCACTGCCCCTAGTCCATACTTTGACGCGTCCACCTGGAGTCTGAGCTCTTTGTTGGGGTCGTAGTAGGCAAGGATTGGTCCTGGTTCTCTCGTGATCAAGTCTTTCACTTTCTGGAAAGCGATGTCGTGTTGGTTGTCCCAGAGGAACTCACTGGACTGCTTTAGCAGCTGACGCAGGGGTGCATTAGCATTGGAGAGGCTGGGTGCGAACTTGGCTAAGTAGTTGACCATGCCAAGCACTGTTTCCAGCTCTGCGCGGTTCTTTGGTGGCTCCATTTCCTTTATGGCTGAGATCTTCTGCGGATCTGGCTTGATTCCATTCGCTGTGAGAAGATGTCCGAAGTAGCTGACCTCTGTAGCGCCGACTGTGCTCTTCTCGGGGTTGAGCCGGACTCCTCTCTCGCGGGACCTTTGCAGCATCGCGTTGAGGTTTCTGTCGTGTTCCTCTTTGGTTCGACCATAGACAAGGATGTCGTCCACAATTGCCACGACTCCGTCGAGGCCTTCGTACACCTTGTCGATCTTTCGCTGAAACTCGTCTTGGGCTGAGATAATCCCAAAAGGCAGGCGACGGAATCTGTAGCGTCCAAACGGTGTGTTGAACGTTGTGAGCTTAGATGACTCTTCTGTGAGCTTGATAGCCCAGTAGCCTGATCTGGCGTCCATGACACTGAAGTAGCGTGCGCCCGCTAGCTTGTGTGTGATGCCATCTAGCGTCGGTAAGGGGTAATGGGGGCGTTTGATAGCCTTGTTCAAGTCTCTTGGGTCGAGACATACTCTGAGCTTGCCTGTGCGTGGTTTCTCCACCACCACTAACGCGTTGACCCAATCTGTCGGTTCTGTAACCTTGGTGACGATGTCAGATTGCTCCATGCTCTCCAACTCTTTCTTCAGACGGGCGCGGAGAGCAAGTGGAATCTTTCTCGGTGGGTAGACCACAGGGGTTGCGTCTGGGTCAAGGTGAATGGTACATTCTCCTGGGAATAGTCCTATTCCTGTAAAAACATCAGCAAACTCCTCCATGACATTCTCTATCTCTACTGGTGCTGTCACTGATAAAACTAGCTTGATAAGGTCCATGTCTAAACATGCTTTAAGACCTAGCACTGCAGGTGCTCGAGTGTCAACAACGTAAAAGTCCAACATCATGTCCCTTTCCTTGTATTTGCATTTGAGAGTGCATGTGCCTTTTACTGGGAGCTGTTCACCACCATAACCAGTCAGTCTGCGCGTGGTGGGCTGTAGCTCACACCAGTGGCGGTTTTACACGGAGGCCGGGGCCTGGAAATGTCCCTGGCCACCCCTGTGGCCCCCCCGTGCTGACCAAATAAAAAATTATGAATTTATAACTATTTTACACGCGAGCGCCAAAAGCGGAACTAATGCAACGCTCTACACGGCAACGTTCTACACGGGTAAATTAGAGTGGCGCACCCAAAAACTGTATCCTGCCATCTGCCTGCCTGCCACGTGTGGTGCTGCTTCGGTGAATGAGAGCTCAGCAACTACTATTTGCGAGAGGAGCTACGATTTTGCAGGAGTCGAAGGTAAGCAAAACGATTTAATATCATAAGTGACTTGTTGTTCTTGCACATAGCCTACATGTTCCTTTTGTTCCTCACACATAAATCAAATCAAGTTTTTAAATGTCTGGTCTCGATTTGTTTAGAAATGTAATCATATCTAAGCAAACTCATCGAAGCAGAAGCAAATATCCAAATGTTAGTAGGCTATCCTTGCTAGGTCTACACAATGTTGTGATGTTAACCACGTAACTTCATCCGTCTTGGCTGTTGCATCGCGATAACAAATACATTTTTAGTAAAGTAATCAACAGGTTATCTGCCAGTGTTAAGTAGGGAGGGATGGTTAGGTAACAAAATGTAATGCATGCCCCTACGTTTTTTCTTCTTCTAATAGTTATCATGAAACGAGGAAGGGACATAAAGTCATTTTTTGCCCCAGCAAACAAAAAAGTGAGAGAAACAAATCGAGGTTTTGAGAAAGTTGAGGAAGAGGGAGAGCCAGCATGTGATGAAAGTGAGGGGTCTGACAAAGAGAGGGAAATTCCAGAGGGTGAGGAGGATGAAGAAGAGGGTGAGGAGGATGAAGAAGAGGGTGAGGAGAATGAAGAAGAGGGCGAGGAGAATGAAGAAGAGGGTGAGAAGCATGAAGAAGAAAGCATACAGGGACAGAGAGATGAACAGCCAGAGGGACAGCAAGTGGATCCATGTGGATCAAGTACTGCACCATCAGGTTTGTGATGAGGAAGGTTCTTACTATTTGCAAAGCAATGCAATTACAATGTAATGGTAGGCCTGCTGGGTGTCCTTAAAATGCTGCTTTCTGCTGTTAATTCTTTTTTGTGTCAATATGGCTCTGTTTTTTTTTTTTAAGTAAATACTTTGCCTACATTTTGAAATACATGCAGATATACAGTAAATAAATGTTGTAGTTGTGCCCTATGTTTACTGTCCATCTTCTTCAGATATCAGCAAGTCTAAGTATGACGTACCAGTACAGCCGAACTTGAAGATATTCCCAACCACACTGATGGGGGACAGAAGACGAAGCTTCAGACCAAACTGGTACACTACTCATCCATGGCTTGAGTATTCTGTAATGACGGACTCTACATGTTGCTATGCATGTAGACATTTTAGCACACCAAATGCCCCAGACACCGTTTTTGTTTCAACACCTGGTTTTACAAACTGGAAAAAGGCAACTATGAGAAATGCAGGGTTTTCACTACATGCAAAGTCTGAACGACACAAGTGTGCAATGATCGCATGGAGGGATTATCAAAGAGCTGTTAGAACTGACGCAACACTAACAGATCTCCTTGACAAAGAACACACTAAACAAGTACAAGAAAATCAGGCATACATTAAAACAGTTGGGGAAGTGCTGTTGCTTACAGCTACACAAAACATAGCACAAAGAGGACATGATGAATCTGAAGGGTCCACTAACAAAGGAAACTTTAGGGAAATTCTTAACACAGTTGCTAACCACGACCAACTTGTTAAGAGAAGATTAACTTCCATTCACAATGCAAAGTACACAAGCAAGATCATCCAGAATGAGGTTTTGGGTTGTTTGGCAGAAATGGTTCGGTCTGAAATCATAGAAGAAGTGAAGAAAAGTGAGGTTTTTAGCGTCATGGCAGATGAAACAAAGGATATTTCAAAAAAAGAACAGATGTCCTTCACACTCAGGTACTATTACAATGGGGCCATTAAGGAGAGTTTTCTCCATTTTGAATCTGCAGAGAGGTTAGATGCAGCAGGGCTTACTGGAAAAATAGTACACTTACTGGAACGTTATGGCCTGGACTACAAAAATAACCTCGTAGGCCAAGCGTACGATGGCGCTGCCGTTATGAGCGGTAAGCATTCAGGGGTTCAGGCAAGGATCAAAGAACAGGCTAAATTTGCCTTCTACGTCCATTGTAGTGCTCATTGTCTGAATTTAGTGTTAGTTGATGTAGTCAAAAGTGTCCCAGAAACGGAGGAGTTTTTTTCTTTGTTACAGAGTCTTTATATGTTTACTTCTTCCTCATATGTGCACCCAAAATGGCTGTCTCTCCAAAGAGAAATGTATGGCAGAACCAGAGAGCTGCAACGTTTAAGCGACACACGTTGGTCATGCCGATTTCTAGCCCTACGTAATATCATGGACACTCTACCTGCCCTTAAACGACTACTGCAAGAGATTGCTCAAGAACGTCATGGTGAAAGAACTGTTGAGGCCCGAGGTCTTCTTGCTCAAATTGACCTAGAATTTGTTGTGCATCTTGTTACTCTGCGTAAGTTGTTTGGGGAGACAAAGCTATTGTCTGACATGTTACAGTCACAAACTGTTGATCTGTCAAGTGCTGTTGACTTAGTAAATGCTTTAGTCCTGACATTGAAAGACCACAGGCAGGAGTCTTTCTTTGATGAGTTGTGGGATGAAGCATTGAATATTTGTGAGCAGTGTGATTCTGCAACAAGGTCAGTGGCGAAACGTCAGAAAATGCTGAGCTCTAGACTCAGTGGCTACTGCACGCTAAGCACTGTTGGTCAGAGGGAGGTAGAACGTGACAAAGATATGTTTCTCACATCATTTTCCTATCCTGTAATTGACAGCATGCTCAATGAGTTGAACAGACGTTTCTCCAATACAAACTGTGAGCTCATGAGAAGCATACAGTCTCTCAGTCCCCAGAGTGATACCTTTTTAAAGGAGAGCAATGTTTTTTCATTTGGCCGTTTGTATAATGCAAACATTGATGATTTAGGGCATGAGCTCCATCAATTTAAGAGTATATATATTAAAAAAATACAGAGTGGTGAAGTCAAAAAGCCATGCAGTACAGTTGAGCTGGTTTGTTTTATTGAGCCATACAGGGAAGTTTTCTTTGAGCTCTTTAGACTGTGCAAGATTGCTGTAACCCTTCCTGTAAGCTCAGCCTCTTGCGAACGCAGTTTCTCCACACTGAAACTGATAAAAACCTTCCTGCGGTCCACCACTAGTGATGAGAGACTCAGTGATCTTGGTGTCCTGAGCATAGAGTCCAGAAGGGCCAAGGCTCTGGATCTTGATGTATTTGTGGACCGTTTTGCCAGACAGCACAACCGCCGTATCCTGTTGCTGTAGTGTATCTATATGATATATACGCTAGTAGCGTATGAGTGCCGCTGTGAGGAAAAAGAGATATAATGAATAATAAAACAACAAGCTTGAGCTTCTTAAGACACGGTGGGTTTATCTGTTCTCAATACCACCGGTAAAATGAATGGAGTTAGTCTGGTGTCCACATGAAGTTACGTGTGTGTGTAGACAAAGAGTCTGGTGTCCATATGAAGTTACATGTGTAGACAGAGACAGTCTGGTGTCCATATGAAGTTACATGTGTAGACAGAGACAGTCTGGTGTCCATATGAAGTTACATGTGTAGACAGAGACAGTCTGGTGCCCATATGAAGTTAAATGTGTAAACAAAGACAGTCTGGTGTCCATATGAAGTTACATGTGTAGACAGAGACAGTCTGGTGCCCATATGAAGTTAAATGTGTAAACAAAGACAGTCTGGTGTCCATATGAAGTTACATGTGTAGACAGAGACAGTCTGGTGCCCATATGAAGTTACATGTGTAGACAAAGAGTCTGGTGTCCATATGAAGTTAAATGTGTAAACAAAGACAGTCTGGTGTCCATATGAAGTTACATGTGTAGACAGAGACAGTCTGGTGCCCATATGAAGTTAAATGTGTAAACAAAGACAGTCTGGTGTCCATATGAAGTTACATGTGTAGACAGAGACAGTCTGGTGCCCATATGAAGTTACATGTGTAGACAAAGAGTCTGGTGTCCATATGAAGTTACATGTGTAAACAGAGACGGTCTGGGGTCCATATGAAGTTAGATGTGTAGACAAAGACAGTCTGGTGTCCACATGAAGTTACATGTGTCTACTTAGATGAACCCACCGTGTCTTAAGAAGCTGAAGCTTGTTTTATTTTTCATTTTACATCATCTATCTTTTTTTCCTCACAGTACCAGTAGTTCCACACACTACTAGAGTGTATGTATGTTTGTATGTATGTATATATATCCCACCAATCCTCTCTCAAGAGGTTTTCAAAAAGGGGCAAACTCATGTCTCAAGACCTGCTTCTGTTGGTTCCCCTCTCCTGCCTGTAACTTTCCATCCACATCCCCAAAGTTTTGTGGCCCATTATGACATCACTCCATTAAGTGATTGCTGCATGTACTGCTCTAAGGAAACACTTCTCTCTCTCTCTCTCTCTCTCTCTCTCTCTCGATAGATAGATAGAGTTTATGATTTTATTCTTTTGAATTATCTCTGCCAAACATCTATGTACTACAAATCTTCAAGCTCCACAGATGTTTTATGGCATCCACTAAACCTCTTTAGATATTTGTAAATTATACAGTGTGATACCTTTCAACGAAAGTTTATTTTATTTTTTACCAACTATGATTTTTCCTTTTGAAAACAAGCAAAGCAAGAAAAAAAAGAAACAAAATCACTCCAATCATTGCACACTTGTGTCGTTCAGACTTTGCAGGTCCAGCTTTGACATGATGATCTAACTAACACTAATATTGTAACTAATATTGTAACTGAAATATGTATGATCCTATGATGAGCGATTGCTTACTTCCCTTTCACTCTTAAAAAATTACTGAAAAAAAATGTGTATAAAAAGGTATATGTAGTATATGTTTGTTTAGTGAGCATTCATGCTGTCATTTTTTCCTAATGTGAACTATGGTGGAAATGTGCTGTCCTAAATGGACTTGCCCATATATGTTGTAAAGCCTTTTTTTGTACACCTGCTCATCAACTGACAGTGAAGTACACAAAGACACAGACACACACACACACACACACAGACACCTGTAATATTCTTGTTTTCATGTTGTTGCTGATATCCATCAGTGTTGTTCATATTGCTACATTGTGTTGACATGATTGTTGCTTTTAAACGAATGTTAACTTAATGTTTATTGTCTGCATCCTATTGGACTACTGGATGTTAATGTGTAACACGTTTCCCTGTTTATGTGCTTTAGCAATACTGTATGTCAATATGGTCATGCTAGTAAAGCCTCTTTGAATTGAATTTCTTTTCTGATTTGGTTTATTTTACCTAAATGGATACAGGGTAGTGTGTTTTGTTTATAAATCACTCAGAAAGTTTTCTTTCTTAAAACAAAATGTGGAATCAACTGTCCACAGTAGTGGGGCTTCCATAAATAGGAAATGGCACATTGTTGTACCCTTTGTTGTATCCTGGAGTTTTGTTCACATTGAATATGAACCCTGTATTTGTACCCTGTACTTTTTAATTTTTTTTTATTTATTTATTTTTTTCATTTTTATGGCACTATCTCTCTTGCATCTGCACTCTTGTACAAAATACGTGTTATAATAAATGTCATATGATTTTAAAGTAAAATAAAGTTTATAATCTTTGAATATCATGTGTTGCCAGTTTTTTTATGTGTGCCCCCCTGATTAAACACTGGCCCCTCCTTGGCCCCCCTAGTAAAATGTGTCTAGAACCGCCACTGGCTCACACGCAGATGTCAAGCTTCTGTACTTACTCAGAGGAATAATGTTTACTTGTGCACCAGTGTCTAGTTTGAATTTTAGCTCTGTGCCTTGTCTTCCTATCTCAATGTCAGCAAAGGCTTGCTCTGTCTCTGATATCTGACTTTTCTGTGTCACTGAATCAATAAACAGTTCGTCAGCATTTGACTCTTGGATTGACATTTCATCTTCACTCACTGCATGTACTGTTTTTCCACGGTAAACTGCACACTTTTGCAAAGTGATTCCATTTTCCACATTTAGTACACTGTTTGCCTTTAGCTGGGCAATTCCCCTTTTCGCCATGCACTTTGTATCCACAATATCCACATGTTTTGGGGCGTTTGGAGTCTGTGTCGCTCTGGTTTGGAGTTCTGTCTGTCTCCGTTCTGAAACATGCTCTCTGGGCACTGGAGGTGTGCTGTGATGTCTGCCTGACTGCGTGCACTGCTTGTTCACGTGATGCGCTCGTGCTGCCGCCTGAAATGGTTTTCATCTGAACCTGTGCTAGCTCGTGAGATATGGCTATGTCGATAGCTTTGTCCAGCGTTAACTCTGATCCAACATTCAAAAGTTTCTCTCTCACTCGCGGTGAGTGTATTCCAAATACAATACGGTCCCTGACCATCTCATCCTTGTTTGCATAATCACAGTCTTTCACAAGCAGACGCAGCTCAGTGACAAACTGTTCAAACGATTCGCTAGCGCCTTGTACTTTCTCATGGAATTTGTACCTAGCGAAAATTGTCTTTGGCACAACATATGCTTCAAAACGATCGTAGTATGTTTTCAGTACCTTTGATTCAGCCTCGGTAAGTGTCCATGTGTTGTAAATGTCTCTCCCATTTTCACCGATCCAGAGGAGCAGGTAGCTGCACTTTTCCTCTTCTCCTCTTTCCTTCAGAGGACCCGTGAACATCAGCTCCACATGCTGTTTGAATTTACGCCATGCATCGGGTAGATTTGTAGACCCCCAATCCATTAGAGGTGAAGGAACTCCAGCAAAATCCATCTTTTAGTCCTTTTACTCTGACACCATGTCTTGTTTTGTATGCTTTATACAAAATAATAAAATGCAGGACGACAGGATATTTATAAACGTAGCTCTTTATTAACTAGCTATAACTGGCATGTCCATGTGTCTCTGGCCATGATCATCTTTAGAATTGGTTGGTAAATGCCCCACCTGTCTTGAACGACGCCCCTCAAACACCAAAGAGCCCAGGGACGGCTTGTTCAATAGGGCGATATGGGCGACGCACTGCCAAACGGGAAAAGGAAGGGATTTTTTTTCTAATCAATTATATCACGGCAACAGCAGTTATCAGTGTTCACGTCTGATCTGCCAGCCACTAAATGTCAAATCAGGCTAAAGTCGTGCTTCAAATGGCCCCGCCCGTTTTTGGGGCGATTTCAGTCAAGTTGAAAATCGCCCAGAAGTCTCTCATAGCCTGTCATGTAAAATCTATTTTTTTCACATTTCAAAGCTTTCAATACATTCTCTATGGGTGTCTGTGGGCTTGCACTTACGCGCTTTCGTCATACGTGACGTAACGTTGAACGTAACTAAGACAATGGCGGCTACCAGCGTCTCTGTTGCGACCTGCAGTGCGGCGTTATTTTATGTTTTTAATTTGTAGACTTAGTTTACAAACATTCTGCCAACCATGGATTTCCAGTGGTTGGTTTTGGACTGATCTTGTTGATCGTGTACATACCCGCTACGAACGGACTAAATAATGAAAACGCTGCTGGCAGCTGAATCCCAATACAGCTGGGAGACTTGGCTGGATGAGTCCCGGACAGAGAAGTGGAGCCGGCCACCTTCACCCTGGTCAGAGCGGACCGCGATCCTGGTAAGAGAGCGACTCTGTACCCCGACATTGAACTGCTTTCTGTGTCATTGCGACCTTACTATCAATTCAATTCAATTTAAGGGCTTTATTGGCATGGGAAACGTGTGTTAACATTGCCAAAGCAAGGGAAGTAGATAGTAAACAAAAGTGAAATAAACAATAAATATTAACAGTAAACATTACACTCAGAAGTTTCAAAAGAATAAAGACATTTCAAATGTCATATTATGTATATATACAGTGTTGTTACAATGTGCAAATAGTTAAAGTACAAATGGGAAAATAAATAAACATAAATATGGGTTGTATTTACAATGGTGTTTGTTCTTCACTGGTTGCCCTTTTCTTGTGGCAACAGGTCACAAATCTTGCAGCTGTGATGGCACACTGTGGTTTTTCACCCAGTAGATAAGGGAGTTTATCAAAATTGGGTTTGTTTTCGAATTCTTTGTGGATCGCTGTAATCTGAGGGAAATATGTGTCTCTAATATGGTCATACATTTGGCAGGAGGTTAGGAAGTGCAGCTCAGTTTCCACCTCATTTTGTGGGCAGTGTGCACATAGCCTGTCTTCTCTTGAGAGCCAGGTCTGCCTACGGCGGCCTTTCTCAATAGCAAGGCTATGGTCACTGAGTCTGTACATAGTCAAAGCTTTCCTTAAGTTTGGGTCAGTCACAGTGGTCAGGTATTCTGCCACTGTGTACTCTCTGTTTAGGGCCAAATAGCATTCTAGTTTGCTCTGTTTTTTTGTTTGTTCTTTCCAATGTGTCAAGTAATTCTCTTTTTGTTTTCTCATGATTTGGTTGGGTCTAATTGTGTTGTTGTTGTTGTTGTTGTTGTTGTCCTGGGGCTGTGTGGGGTCTGTTTGTGTTTGTGAACAGAGGCCCAGGACAAGCTTACTTAGGGGACTCTTCTCCAAGTTCATCTCTCTGTAGGTGATGGTAGGTGATGGCTTTGTTATGGAAGGTTTGGGAATCGCTTCCTTTTAAGTGGTTACTATCTGCCCCGTGAGTTCCCCCAATTGTTTGTTACCGTTGTGTACTGTTGATAATCACAAGTTTACTGGAGAACTGAGACCAAGTAGAGACTTTGGACAGGGTGGATATGGTATAATAAAGGCAGTTTATTCAGAGGTAAAGATATCTGGAATCGCGTGCACGGACTCGTGCACGTGTGTAGGTCACCTAAATCATCAGAAAAATTGCCCCTCCTGAGAATTTTTTCAGGAGCCGCCACTGAAAGAGCCAATGTTACCTCACCACCTGGGTGGTCTTAACCAATCATAGCACAGTATGATATGACAGTATAATGCATCCAATTACAATTCAGTATGCTGACACATATGAATATTACACCCGCAATCTCAGTTAAAGACAGTCATCATCCCTGGTTGGGGCCCTGTGTGTGTGTGTTTGTGTACGTGTCAGTGTGTGTGTGTGCCAGTGGCCATAACAGTCAGTAAACAAGACTATCAGTGTGTTCCTCTCTGTATTAGATCCCCATAATAATCTCTCTCTCTCTCTCTCTCTCTCTCTCTCTCTCTCTCTCTCTCTCTCTCTCTCTCTCTCTCTCTCTCTCTCTCTCTCTCTCTCTCTCTCTCTCTCTCTCTCTCTCTCTCTCTCTCTCTCTCTCTCTCTCTCTCTCTCTCTCTCTCTCTCTCTCTCTCTCTCTCTCTCTCAAAACATGGGCTCCATGCCTGATACATGCAGAGATAGAGTTGATGTCATACAGGACACATCTGTTCCAGTAGTGACTCTGGCAGGGCAGTAAAATGGCAGCAGAGCAGTGTTAGGTTAGTGGCCATAATTCTAAAAGGCAGTATAGCCTTTATCACTGCAGTGTACTTTGCCATACAATACATCTGTCTGTCTTCTCTCTCACACGCCTCTCAACCCCACTACCAATACACAGACTGCCTCAACGTTGTCATGGTTTGCAGGATCAAGTTTAGAGCAAATGGCAAAGTCCTCCATTTTAGAGTGGACTGATAGGGTCATAAATCATGTTTCCGTTTCTCAAAGGCAACTGTGACGAGATCCAGAGGAGAGTCTTAAGACTACCAGTCAAGGTTGTTGCAATGTTCCTGTAACATTGGCCTATAAGGAAAATAAATCAGAAGTACTGCTAGAAGATAGGCCTATACTATCTAAGCTATCTATACAATATTATATTCATATTGTCATTATTGTCTCCTTGGGTCCTGTATAGAGGGCAGGACATGGCTGATCCATTTCTATAATAGGATTGAATGATTGGTTAATGGTGTGATAACCCATAATGCAAATTGACCAGTGTGTGTTGATCAATGATTTGCTGTCTATTGAGTAGCCTGTTTGTCTTTCACAAAGTAAAAATCCTCAATACTATGCAGACAATCAATACATATATACTAAACCTATATCTTCAATTACAAAATGTAAGATATGCATGAATTATTATTGACAATATAAACGAAATTGATTAACCTATTTCAATAGCCTATCCCACAGTATAGGAAAAAACGCTATAGTTGAAGCGACTGTGAACCATGAGTCGTCGAGGGCTTTTATTCCAACCCCCCGTGTTTTAATAAGGCAATCCTTCACTTTCAGATTTCGTTTCTAAGGTCTAACATGAATAATGACGTTATTATAGTTAACCAACAAGGAGCTGCGTGGCTTTTCAAATGCATTAGTGGAGCGCTTTCTGTAAATATTTAATTCAAGCTTTCACAGGTATGAGACCAATAGCCTACGCACCCGGCAAGTTAAGCAGAGATCAACTCAAGCTCAACATCAAAACAGCAAATAAATTAATATTTGTTGAATATAAAGTTAGGTATACACTGGATTCGTCCTTGAAGATAAATCACACGAGAAATGTTCAAATAAGATCTCATCATCCCAAAAAGGGGAGGAATTCTGCGGTAACCTAAAAATGACCTGTAGCCTACTTTCAATAGCATATAATATTTTAAAGAAAACTCACATTTTAACTGTTAATATAAATAATAAATATTATACAGGCTTAACCTCTTGACCACTTGAAGGAGATTTTACGGGATAATTGTGCGTAATCTTCGGGTGGCTGCGGTAGCCTACACTTCCAATGGTCTGGCAAGACAAACAAACAAATAAATGCCATAGGCTACAGTTACCACCCAACACTGCACATTAATCTGCATCTGAATTTGTCTGTCCTTCATTCATATTTGAGAATTCAACTCTGCACTGGTCTTCCCGCTAGTGCGTACAATTTACAAGGCTATATTTCTATAAAACGTTGTCATATTTTATATAAAATTCACATATGTTTAAAAAGGCTAACCCGACCAGTGCTTGAGTCAGGTGTTCTAGGCGCCCGACCGTGGGGTACACGTCTCCAGAAATGAAAGGAGAACGGACAGCGGACCCTCAAAGCCACATCAGCGCCGTTTCTGAATAAAAGGTCAAAAGCTCAAGACTTACCGATCAGCATCATGCGTCCAGGACCGAATAGATTTCGCTCCAGCTCGGTGTTTCACAGTGCGTAAATATTACGCGGTATCCCCAGAAAATAAGTGCATTCAACGACGCACGAAGTATCATATGCTCTGCTCCAGGAGTTTAAACAAACACAACTGAAAGAAGCGACTGCTATATATTCTGTCCTATTTCTCAGTCTCTGTCGCTCTCTCTTTCCAATCCTTTTCGTCCTTCGGTGACAAATCCTAACAGATCCCAACCACTACAACTCAGAAGAATGATACACATAATCCTCAATTAAAACCTATCGCGCTGCTGCTCCGCGTGGCCCGAAGGAGGCGAGGGAAGGGGAATGGAGAGATGAGGGGTTCCTTGCACCCCCCCCCCACCCCCCCTCTCTCGCGCGCTCTCTTTTTCTCTCTCAGCTGGCCGACTTTAACCTGAGCGGACAGCGCAGATGGGAAAATAAACTGGTGTTATTTTAACAGTCCTCATAGCGCATATTGTATTTTAGATAACGGGTGCGTAGGCTTTAGGGAAATTCTTAACACAGTTGCTAACCACGACCAACTTGTTAAGAGAAGATTAACTTCCATTCACAATGCAAAGTACACAAGCAAGATCATCCAGAATGAGGTTTTGGGTTGTTTGGCAGAAATGGTTCGGTCTGAAATCATAGAAGAAGTGAAGAAAAGTGAGGTTTTTAGCGTCATGGCAGATGAAACAAAGGATATTTCAAAAAAGAACAGATGTCCTTCACACTCAGGTACTATTACAATGGGGCCATTAAGGAGAGTTTTCTCCATTTTGAATCTGCAGAGAGGTTAGATGCAGCAGGGCTTACTGGAAAAATAGTACACTTACTGGAACGTTATGGCCTGGACTACAAAAATAACCTCGTAGGCCAAGCGTACGATGGCGCTGCCGTTATGAGCGGTAAGCATTCAGGGGTTCAGGCAAGGATCAAAGAACAGGCTAAATTTGCCTTCTACGTCCATTGTAGTGCTCATTGTCTGAATTTAGTGTTAGTTGATGTAGTCAAAAGTGTCCCAGAAACGGAGGAGTTTTTTTCTTTGTTACAGAGTCTTTATATGTTTACTTCTTCCTCATATGTGCACCCAAAATGGCTGTCTCTCCAAAGAGAAATGTATGGCAGAACCAGAGAGCTGCAACGTTTAAGCGACACACGTTGGTCATGCCGATTTCTAGCCCTACGTAATATCATGGACACTCTACCTGCCCTTAAACGACTACTGCAAGAGATTGCTCAAGAACGTCATGGTGAAAGAACTGTTGAGGCCCGAGGTCTTCTTGCTCAAATTGACCTAGAATTTGTTGTGCATCTTGTTACTCTGCGTAAGTTGTTTGGGGAGACAAAGCTATTGTCTGACATGTTACAGTCACAAACTGTTGATCTGTCAAGTGCTGTTGACTTAGTAAATGCTTTAGTCCTGACATTGAAAGACCACAGGCAGGAGTCTTTCTTTGATGAGTTGTGGGATGAAGCATTGAATATTTGTGAGCAGTGTGATTCTGCAACAAGGTCAGTGGCGAAACGTCAGAAAATGCTGAGCTCTAGACTCAGTGGCTACTGCACTGTTGGTCAGAGGGAGGTAGAACGTGACAAAGATATGTTTCTCACATCATTTTTCTATCCTGTAATTGACAGCATGCTCAATGAGTTGAACAGACGTTTCTCCAATACAAACTGTGAGCTCATGAGAAGCATACAGTCTCTCAGTCCCCAGAGTGATACCTTTTTAAAGGAGAGCAATGTTTTTTCATTTGGCCGTTTGTATAATGCAGACATTGATGATTTAGGGCATGAGCTCCATCAATTTAAGAGTATATATATTAAAAAAATACAGAGTGGTGAAGTCAAAAAGCCATGCAGTACAGTTGAGCTGGTTTGTTTTATTGAGCCATACAGGGAAGTTTTCTTTGAGCTCTTTAGACTGTGCAAGATTGCTGTAACCCTTCCTGTAAGCTCAGCCTCTTGCGAACGCAGTTTCTCCACACTGAAACTGATAAAAACCTTCCTGCGGTCCACCACTAGTGATGAGAGACTCAGTGATCTTGGTGTCCTGAGCATAGAGTCCAGAAGGGCCAAGGCTCTGGATCTTGATGTATTTGTGGACCGTTTTGCCAGACAGCACAACCGCCGTATCCTGTTGCTGTAGTGTATCTATATGATATATACGCTAGTAGCGTATGAGTGCCGCTGTGAGGAAAAAGAGATATAATGAACAATAAAACAACAAGCTTGAGCTTCTTAAGACACGGTGGGTTTATCTGTTCTCAATACCACCGGTAAAATGAATGGAGTTAGTCTGGTGTCCACATGAAGTTACGTGTGTAGACAAAGAGTCTGGTGTCCATATGAAGTTACATGTGTAGACAGAGACAGTCTGGTGTCCATATGAAGTTACATGTGTAGACAGAGACAGTCTGGTGTCCATATGAAGTTACATGTGTTGACAGAGACAGTCTGGTGCCCATATGAAGTTAAATGTGTAAACAAAGACAGTCTGGTGTCCATATGAAGTTACATGTGTAGACAGAGACAGTCTGGTGCCCATATGAAGTTAAATGTGTAAACAAAGACAGTCTGGTGTCCATATGAAGTTACATGTGTAGACAGAGACAGTCTGGTGCCCATATGAAGTTACATGTGTAGACAAAGAGTCTGGTGTCCATATGAAGTTACATGTGTAAACAGAGACGGTCTGGGGTCCATATGAAGTTAGATGTGTAGACAAAGACAGTCTGGTGTCCACATGAAGTTACATGTGTCTACTTAGATGAACCCACCGTGTCTTAAGAAGCTGAAGCTTGTTTTATTTTTCATTTTACATCATCTATCTTTTTTTCCTCACAGTACCAGTAGTTCCACACACTACTAGAGTGTATGTATGTTTGTATGTATGTATATATATCCCACCAATCCTCTCTCAAGAGGTTTTCAAAAAGGGGCAAACTCATGTCTCAAGACCTGCTTCTGTTGGTTCCCCTCTCCTGCCTGTAACTTTCCATCCACATCCCCAAAGTTTTGTGGCCCATTATGACATCACTCCATTAAGTGATTGCTGCATGTACTGCTCTAAGGAAACACTTCTCTCTCTCTCTCGATAGATAGATAGAGTTTATGATTTTATTCTTTTGAATTATCTCTGCCAAACATCTATGTACTACAAATCTTCAAGCTCCACAGATGTTTTATGGCATCCACTAAACCTCTTTAGATATTTGTAAATTATACAGTGTGATACCTTTCAACGAAAGTTTATTTTATTTTTTACCAACTATGATTTTTCCTTTTGAAAACAAGCAAAGCAAGAAAAAAAAGAAACAAAATCACTCCAATCATTGCACACTTGTGTCGTTCAGACTTTGCAGGTCCAGCTTTGACATGATGATCTAACTAACACTAATATTGTAACTAATATTGTAACTGAAATATGTATGATCCTATGATGAGCGATTGCTTACTTCCCTTTCACTCTTAAAAAATTACTGAAAAAAAATGTGTAGAAAAAGGTATATGTAGTATATGTTTGTTTAGTGAGCATTCATGCTGTCATTTTTTCCTAATGTGAACTATGGTGGAAATGTGCTGTCCTAAATGGACTTGCCCATATATGTTGTAAAGCCTTTTTTTGTACACCTGCTCATCAACTGACAGTGAAGTACACAAAGACACAGACACAGACACACACACACACACACACAGACACCTGTAATATTCTTGTTTTCATGTTGTTGCTGATATCCATCAGTGTTGTTCATATTGCTACATTGTGTTGACATGATTGTTGCTTTTAAACGAATGTTAACTTAATGTTTATTGTCTGCATCCTATTGGACTACTGGATGTTAATGTGTAACACGTTTCCCTGTTTATGTGCTTTAGCAATACTGTATGTCAATATGGTCATGCTAGTAAAGCCTCTTTGAATTGAATTTCTTTTCTGATTTGGTTTATTTTACCTAAATGGATACAGGGTAGTGTGTTTTGTTTATAAATCACTCAGAAAGTTTTCTTTCTTAAAACAAAATGTGGAATCAACTGTCCACAGTAGTGGGGCTTCCATAAATAGGAAATGGCACATTGTTGTACCCTTTGTTGTATCCTGGAGTTTTGTTCACATTGAATATGAACCCTGTATTTGTACCCTGTACTTTTTAATTTTTTTTTATTTTTTTATTTTTTTCATTTTTATGGCACTATCTCTCTTGCATCTGCACTCTTGTACAAAATACGTGTTATAATAAATGTCATATGATTTTAAAGTAAAATAAAGTTTATAATCTTTGAATATCATGTGTTGCCAGTTTTTTTATGTGTGCCCCCCTGATTAAACACTGGCCCCTCCTTGGCCCCCCTAGTAAAATGTGTCTAGAACTGCCACTGGCTCACACGCAGATGTCAAGCTTCTGTACTTACTCAGAGGAATAATGTTTACTTGTGCACCAGTGTCTAGTTTGAATTTTAGCTCTGTGCCTTGTCTTCCTATCTCAATGTCAGCAAAGGCTTGCTCTGTCTCTGATATCTGACTTTTCTGTGTCACTGAATCAATAAACAGTTCGTCAGCATTTGACTCTTTGATTGACATTTCATCTTCACTCACTGCATGTACTGTTTTTCCACGGTAAACTCTGCACACTTTTGCAAAGTGATTCCATTTTCCACATTTAGTACACTGTTTGCCTTTAGCTGGGCAATTCCCCTTTTCGCCATGCACTTTGTATCCACAATATCCACATGTTTTGGGGCGTTTGGAGTCTGTGTCGCTCTGGTTTGGAGTTCTGTCTGTCTCCGTTCTGAAACATGCTCTCTGGGCACTGGAGGTGTGCTGTGATGTCTGCCTGACTGCGTGCACTGCTTGTTCACGTGATGCGCTCGTGCTGCCGCCTGAAATGGTTTTCATCTGAACCTGTGCTAGCTCGTGAGATCTGGCTATGTCGATAGCTTTGTCCAGCGTTAACTCTGATCCAACATTCAAAAGTTTCTCTCTCACTCGCGGTGAGTGTATTCCAAATACAATACGGTCCCTGACCATCTCATCCTTGTTTGCATAATCACAGTCTTTCACAAGCAGACGCAGCTCAGTGACAAACTGTTCAAACGATTCGCTAGCGCCTTGTACTTTCTCATGGAATTTGTACCTAGCGAAAATTGTCTTTGGCACAACATATGCTTCAAAACGATCGTAGTATGTTTTCAGTACCTTTGATTCAGCCTCGGTAAGTGTCCATGTGTTGTAAATGTCTCTCCCATTTTCACCGATCCAGAGGAGCAGGTAGCTGCACTTTTCCTCTTCTCCTCTTTCCTTCAGAGGACCCGTGAACATCAGCTCCACATGCTGTTTGAATTTACGCCATGCATCGGGTAGATTTGTAGACCCCCAATCCATTAGAGGTGAAGGAACTCCAGCAAAATCCATCTTTTAGTCCTTTTACTCTGACACCATGTCTTGTTTTGTATGCTTTATACAAAATAATAAAATGCAGGACGACAGGATATTTATAAACGTAGCTCTTTATTAACTAGCTATAACTGGCATGTCCATGTGTCTCTGGCCATGATCATCTTTAGAATTGGTTGGTAAATGCCCCACCTGTCTTGAACGACGCCCCTCAAACACCAAAGAGCCCAGGGACGGCTTGTTCAATAGGGCGATATGGGCGACGCACTGCCAAACGGGAAAAGGAAGGGATTTTTTTTCTAATCAATTATATCACGGCAACAGCAGTTATCAGTGTTCACGTCTGATCTGCCAGCCACTAAATGTCAAATCAGGCTAAAGTCGTGCTTCAAATGGCCCCGCCCGTTTTTGGGGCGATTTCAGTCAAGTTGAAAATCGCCCAGAAGTCTCTCATAGCCTGTCATGTAAAATCTATTTTTTTCACATTTCAAAGCTTTCAATACATTCTCTATGGGTGTCTGTGGGCTTGCACTTACGCGCTTTCGTCATACGTGACGTAACGTTGAACGTAACTAAGACAATGGCGGCTACCAGCGTCTCTGTTGCGACCTGCAGTGCGGCGTTATTTTATGTTTTTAATTTGTAGACTTAGTTTACAAACATTCTGCCAACCATGGATTTCCAGTGGTTGGTTTTGGACTGATCTTGTTGATCGTGTACATACCCGCTACGAACGGACTAAATAATGAAAACGCTGCTGGCAGCTGAATCCCAATACAGCTGGGAGACTTGGCTGGATGAGTCCCGGACAGAGAAGTGGAGCCGGCCACCTTCACCCTGGTCAGAGCGGACCGCGATCCTGGTAAGAGAGCGACTCTGTACCCCGACATTGAACTGCTTTCTGTGTCATTGCGACCTTACTATCAATTCAATTCAATTTAAGGGCTTTATTGGCATGGGAAACGTGTGTTAACATTGCCAAAGCAAGGGAAGTAGATAGTAAACAAAAGTGAAATAAACAATAAATATTAACAGTAAACATTACACTCAGAAGTTTCAAAAGAATAAAGACATTTCAAATGTCATATTATGTATATATACAGTGTTGTTACAATGTGCAAATAGTTAAAGTACAAATGGGAAAATAAATAAACATAAATATGGGTTGTATTTACAATGGTGTTTGTTCTTCACTGGTTGCCCTTTTCTTGTGGCAACAGGTCACAAATCTTGCAGCTGTGATGGCACACTGTGGTTTTTCACCCAGTAGATAAGGGAGTTTATCAAAATTGGGTTTGTTTTCGAATTCTTTGTGGATCGCTGTAATCTGAGGGAAATATGTGTCTCTAATATGGTCATACATTTGGCAGGAGGTTAGGAAGTGCAGCTCAGTTTCCACCTCATTTTGTGGGCAGTGTGCACATAGCCTGTCTTCTCTTGAGAGCCAGGTCTGCCTACGGCGGCCTTTCTCAATAGCAAGGCTATGGTCACTGAGTCTGTACATAGTCAAAGCTTTCCTTAAGTTTGGGTCAGTCACAGTGGTCAGGTATTCTGCCACTGTGTACTCTCTGTTTAGGGCCAAATAGCATTCTAGTTTGCTCTGTTTTTTTGTTTGTTCTTTCCAATGTGTCAAGTAATTCTCTTTTTGTTTTCTCATGATTTGGTTGGGTCTAATTGTGTTGTTGTTGTTGTTGTTGTTGTTGTCCTGGGGCTGTGTGGGGTCTGTTTGTGTTTGTGAACAGAGGCCCAGGACAAGCTTACTTAGGGGACTCTTCTCCAAGTTCATCTCTCTGTAGGTGATGGCTTTGTTATGGAAGGTTTGGGAATCGCTTCCTTTTAAGTGGTTACTATCTGCCCCGTGAGTTCCCCCAATTGTTTGTTACCGTTGTGTACTGTTGATAATCACAAGTTTACTGGAGAACTGAGACCAAGTAGAGACTTTGGACAGGGTGGATATGGTATAATAAAGGCAGTTTATTCAGAGGTAAAGATATCTGGAATCGCGTGCACGGACTCGTGCACGTGTGTAGGTCACCTAAATCATCAGAAAAATTGCCCCTCCTGAGAATTTTTTCAGGAGCCGCCACTGAAAGAGCCAATGTTACCTCACCACCTGGGTGGTCTTAACCAATCATAGCACAGTATGATATGACAGTATAATGCATCCAATTACAATCAGTATGCTGACACATATGAATATTACACCCGCAATCTCAGTTAAATAAAGACAGTCATCATCCCTGGTTGGGGCCCTGTGTGTGTGTGTTTGTGTACGTGTCAGTGTGTGTGTGTGCCAGTGGCCATAACAGTCAGTAAACAAGACTATCAGTGTGTTCCTCTCTGTATTAGATCCCCATAATAATAATTCTCTCTCTCTCTCTCTCTCTCTCTCTCTCTCTCTCTCTCTCTCTCTCTCTCTCTCTCTCTCTCTCTCTCTCTCTCTCTCTCTCTCTCTCTCTCTCTCTCTCTCTCTCTCTCTCTCTCTCTCTCTCTCTCTCTCTCTCTCTCTCTCTCTCTCTCTCTCTCTCTCTCTCTCTCTCTCAAAACATGGGCTCCATGCCTGATACATGCAGAGATAGAGTTGATGTCATACAGGACACATCTGTTCCAGTAGTGACTCTGGCAGGGCAGTAAAATGGCAGCAGAGCAGTGTTAGGTTAGTGGCCATAATTCTAAAAGGCAGTATAGCCTTTATCACTGCAGTGTACTTTGCCATACAATACATCTGTCTGTCTTCTCTCTCACACGCCTCTCAACCCCACTACCAATACACAGACTGCCTCAACGTTGTCATGGTTTGCAGGATCAAGTTTAGAGCAAATGGCAAAGTCCTCCATTTTAGAGTGGACTGATAGGGTCATAAATCATGTTTCCGTTTCTCAAAGGCAACTGTGACGAGATCCAGAGGAGAGTCTTAAGACTACCAGTCAAGGTTGTTGCAATGTTCCTGTAACATTGGCCTATAAGGAAAATAAATCAGAAGTACTGCTAGAAGATAGGCCTATACTATCTAAGCTATCTATACAATATTATATTCATATTGTCATTATTGTCTCCTTGGGTCCTATGTATAGAGGGCAGGACATGGCTGATCCATTTCTATAATAGGATTTAATGATTGGTTAATGGTGTGATAACCCATAATGCAAATTGACCAGTGTGTGTTGATCAATGATTTGCTGTCTATTGAGTAGCCTGTTTGTCTTTCACAAAGTAAAAATCCTCAATACTATGCAGACAATCAATACATATATACTAAACCTATATCTTCAATTACAAAATGTAAGATATGCATGAATTATTATTGACAATATAAACGAAATTGATTAACCTATTTCAATAGCCTATCCCACAGTATAGGAAAAAACGCTATAGTTGAAGCGACTGTGAACCATGAGTCGTCGAGGGCTTTTATTCCAACCCCCCGTGTTTTAATAAGGCAATCCTTCACTTTCAGATTTCGTTTCTAAGGTCTAACATGAATAATGACGTTATTATAGTTAACCAACAAGGAGCTGCGTGGCTTTTCAAATGCATTAGTGGAGCGCTTTCTGTAAATATTTAATTCAAGCTTTCACAGGTATGAGACCAATAGCCTACGCACCCGGCAAGTTAAGCAGAGATCAACTCAAGCTCAACATCAAAACAGCAAATAAATTAATATTTGTTGAATATAAAGTTAGGTATACACTGGATTCGTCCTTGAAGATAAATCACACGAGAAATGTTCAAATAAGATCTCATCATCCCAAAAAGGGGAGGAATTCTGCGGTAACCTAAAAATGACCTGTAGCCTACTTTCAATAGCATATAATATTTTAAAGAAAACTCACATTTTAACTGTTAATATAAATAATAAATATTATACAGGCTTAACCTCTTGACCACTTGAAGGAGATTTTACGGGATAATTGTGCGTAATCTTCGGGTGGCTGCGGTAGCCTACACTTCCAATGGTCTGGCAAGACAAACAAACAAATAAATGCCATAGGCTACAGTTACCACCCAACACTGCACATTAATCTGCATCTGGATTTGACTGTCCTTCATTCATATTTGAGAATTCAACTCTGCACTGGTCTTCCCGCTAGTGCGTACAATTTACAAGGCTATATTTCTATAAAACGTTGTCATATTTTATATAAAATTCACATATGTTTAAAAAGGCTAACCCGACCAGTGCTTGAGTCAGGTGTTCTAGGCGCCCGACCGTGGGGTACAGGTCTCCAGAAATGAAAGGAGAACGGACAGCGCACCCTCAAAGCCACATCAGCACCGTTTCTGAATAAAAGGTCAAAAGCTCAAGACTTACCGATCAGCATCATGCGTCCAGGACCGAATAGATTTCGCTCCAGCTCGGTGTTTCACAGTGCGTAAATATTACGCGGTATCCCCAGAAAATAAGTGCATTCAACGACGCACAAGTATCATATGCTCTGCTCCAGGAGTTTAAACAAACACAACTGAAAGAAGCGACTGCTATATATTCTGTCCTATTTCTCAGTCTCTGTCGCTCTCTCTTTCCAATCATTTTCGTCCTTCGGTGACAAATCCTAACAGATCCCAACCACTACAACTCAGAAGAATGATACACATGCTCCTCAATTAAAACCCTATCGCGCTGCTGCTCCGCGTGGCCCGAAGGAGGCGAGGGAAGGGGAATGGAGAGATGAGGGGTTCCTTGCACCCCCCCCCACCCCCCCCCCCCCCCCCCACCCCCCTCTCTCGCGCGCTCTCTTTTTCTCTCTCAGCTGGCCGACTTTAACCTGAGCGGACAGCGCAGATGGGAAAATAAACTGGTGTTATTTTAACAGTCCTCATAGCGCATATTGTATTTTAGATAACGGTTCCGTGATAATGGCTTTGTGAAACGGTACAAGAGTAATGTCACTCTCCCTGACGGAGGGAGGAGGCGGCAATTACACAGCCAGTTCAAGGTGATAATTGATATGTATCAATCACACATTTACAGCCACACCATACATCCCATTGAGTGGCTACACAGTAAAAAATGGGGTGTTAATATTTCAGAGTAAAGTTATTTTAACCCAGATAGAGTATTTTCAACATTTTTGAGAGTAAAGTTGCTCTATCAGTGGAGTTAAAAGTGAGTGTAAAAATCTGCAGATACGCAGTGACAATTTCAACTCTACAGCAGTGATGAATACCCGCCACTCTGCTTTGCTGAAGTTTGGCACGTACGTTGGTGGAGGAAGATTGCGAAGGAGTAGCTAGGCCACAGATATTGCTAGGTAAGTTACATCCCCGTTTTTTCAACACCAAACCGGTATTTTTTAACTTTACATAATTTTAGAGTTGTGCTGATGTCAAGGTCATATTTTAAGTTACGAGTTCCATGCGGCGGTCCCACTTGCAGTGACCTCGTCATCAGCCAGCTAAATTAGCTTGTAAGTTCAGATGGTTGACAGTAATAACTGTTATCTGATATACCCATGGAATATGTTTGATATTTTTGTGAATGGCTTGCTGTTTCATATGGCTAAAAATAGGTAACGTTAACTTAGCTAATCAGTTCGTTTGAAGGACACCACCGTTTGGCATGAGCGCAGATTGTGCTTGTCATGCGGTTAGCTAGCTTGCAATCAGTATCGGTAACTGTCTTTCTTTGTGTTGCAATATTTTCACGAATGAAGTTTGTCAGAATGGTAAATACGTAAAATAACGTTCGCTAACAACAAAACATTTATACAGATAGTATTGTTAGCTAACGTTATTGTATAGCTTCCCAGGCTTCCTTACACTAACGCTAACTGTTTTTTATAAAGCTATATATAACGGTAATGTTAGCATGCTTCTGATAGTTAGCCAGCTAATGTTGGTGTTATAAAACGATAACTTAGATCACTGATTTGCATGACGGGTTTGTTTAACATTGCTTAACCATTTTAATGGTTAGCTACTGTTCGAACTAAAATGGCTAATGAGCTAGCTAACTTTGACACATAGCTAGTTATTTGGTAGCTAATGGGACAATGTGCCTCTAAACTTGAACTAGCCTACACCCATTTGCTGCAGAAAATGGCAGCTTAACGTTATATTCAACCAGCACAACTTTGTCTACTTCAGCCTTTGTAATTGCAGTGTAACGTCTAAGTAATGCATAGTGCATTGCGTAGCTAGTACTACTGAGATAAATGGATAGTTAGCTAACGCTTAGTTGAACCAGCACTAAATGATGATTTTGAATATATATTTTCTTTGTTAACAGAGGCAAAATGCTGTTGCGTGTTCAGCTCGGGGAAGAGCAGAAATACGTCAAGCTGTCTGAGCTGACATTCAATGCTTTCTTGAAAGAAGGTAGGTATAATAGGTTAAAGCAATACATATCACCCTAATGACAAAATAATACAGCATTAAGCTATTATCTTATGATATCTATTTAGGTCTATAGTCATTTCTGCTGTGCTTTATATTTTCAGTAACATAAAATCAGGTGCAGATCCTTGTCTTTCATCATTTTGTGAACACATGAGGCAACCTTAAGTATGAACTTGGATTCTTGTGAGAAGGGAATGCATGTTTTTCTTTTTTTTCTTCTTTTTTTAACAGTGTGTCTAAAATTCAACATACCAGAAAGCAGAAAGCCAGACATTAAGGTGTATGACCAGTCTGACACAGAAGTTGACTCAGATGTTTTTGAAGAATTAGTAAAGGAGTCACCTGGAACTTTCAGAATCATGCTGGGCAATGGACTTGGTATTCATTCATTCAATTAGTTTTTTAGTTTAAAGGCCAGAATGAGAACCTTTATTGTCTTAAAAATAACAGTTTATTGTAATATGTTTCTATGTTTTGCACAAATTTCATAATGAACAGATACCTCTCATTCATCATCATGCTCGGGTACATCTGATGACACCATCATTCTGAATTTCACTGTGTGTGACGATGTTGAAGAAGTAGCGGCTGGCGAAGGAAGCCAGCCTAAAAGGCCATGCCACATAAACTATGAGGCAAAAGCAGTAAGTGGTGAACATTGCTGTTAAGTCCAATCTGAATGTTGTTTCATCATGTGACAGCATTACATATTGTTTTACAATTACGGAAAGCACATTTCTTTCCACCTATAGCTGATTGAAAAAATCCTAACATCAAAGCCTGGTGGTGAACGCATTATGCAAGAGTATGGAAAAACCAAATCTCTGACAGATGCCACCAGAAGACAGATGATCAACATACTTGCTGCTGAGATGACAGAAACACATGGGTAAGCATTAAGCATATAGATGGGCTGTAAAGAAACATTGTTATTATTTTCCGGTTATTAATTATGTAAAATGTGTTGTGCAATATCAATTCAGTGTGATGTTAACTTTGAATTCATATGCTAGGACATCCCCCCCCAAAAGTGTCAGAGTGATGTATGCACAGGGGATAGTAGCTTTGTTTCCCTATCTACAAGACCCATACTCACAACATGGATATGTAAGTAAATGGGTTATTGCAACATTATGCACATATTCACTCTATGAAATGGGAATAGTACTCCTTTATAATTTATTTATAATAATATAGGATCATTACTACGATCCGGAGAGTGGTTCCGGATACCTTGCATGGCGATTGAAGACCATAAGAAAAACAGCAGAGGAAAGAGGTGCCTCAGTCAGCAAATCTCCTAAAGGTATGTTTTCTGATCAGTGACATGTAATTATAATGGTGACCTGTGAATTGTACAGAAAGGATTTCTTAACACTGTATTTTGTCTTAAGTTGGTGGGCCAGGCTGTGATCGTCAGCCCTTCACCTATGACAGAGAGCCATCTGATGAGGATGTGGAAGCAGCTATTGCTGTTTTGAGACACTCTGCTGATGAAAACACTGTCCGTGAGAAGATGAAAATGACCTTCATATATCGGCAAGCAATGGTCAACGATGAAGCCAAATCATCAGATGTCTTCTCGGTCTTCCCAAGATTTCTGGACACACCAGGACTGGTATGACAACTTAATTCACTGCATCACCAAAAATATCCAATGAAGAATAAGGTAACACTCATTATTTCTGTCTTTGTGTGTTACATTGCAGATAGAACAAGATTTCAGACTTCTGTTTGGTGAGGCCACAGCCAACAAATTCTTGGAGAAGTGGCCAACCACTTTCAAAGCAAAAGTAATAAAGGAAAGCCATGGACTTGTATCCACCACAGAACTCTTGGATTTGATGCGCAATGCTGAGTCAGCTGCTGAAGTTGAGAATGGTATGAATGAACTGTTTTACTTTTTATGTGGATAATGTAGGTGTGCATTATATGTCCATAATGGTGCAAGTTGTGAATAAGAATGTTATGCTACAGCACAATGTTAACCAGGTTTTTATTTACTTATTTGTAGGCTGGGACAGTGACATGTCTGCCATCTTGCTGCTGCTACATTTGCTACCACCATCTGCACAAGGTAGAAAGAGGCCGGGAAAGATGTCTGCATATCAAGCTGTAGATCAGCTCATCAGATTTCAAAAGGTATGCTTAACAGTTGTTTAAAATATATATTCCATCATCTCAATCTTGTGCACAGTTTGAGGTGATCTTATCTATTGTCAGAGGTTAGTCACCAAAACAATTCTGTTGAATGTGTTTTTTTTGTAGGTTGGAACCAGTGTGCAGCAGCATCTTGACAACATCACCCAAAGCAGTCAGCCCTACCTTCTCGCCCAGGGATCCACACAGAGCAGCATTCACTCCTACTTCATTGTGGTTGACAAGCATGCTCTTCCATGCAAGGCAACAGGTTCAGTAGGAGCTTTTGACAAAGTCTTTAAAGCCCATTACGTATTTGGTACGTCATACAGTTCTTCCTTGAGCAGCTTTTTCACTTTTGTGCAAACAACCATCTATAACATCGACATGGGGGAAACAAAGGAGACTCCTAGAGTTGCTGAGTTGCGAGCAAGAATGGTGCGTTAGTTGAGATAAAACTATGAAGTGTTTTCTTTGCAAAAGTGACCATGGAAGTCCAAACAACCTTGTTAAGCACCTTAAGATAATTCATGGGCTATGTACAGGCAGGACTCTTTTTCTGAAATGTGGTCAAGAAGGATGCTCACGTTCTTTTGGTAGCTTTTCTGGTTTTAGAAAACATCTTAACAAGTGCCACGGAGAAAGTTTAGTAGATTCTATAGAAGATGATCTTTCAGACCCTCAAAGTACCGTCAACACCAGTAATATTTCTCATGTTGAAGTGTCGACTGAATGTTTAGAGGCTGAGTCAGAGTTATCTTCGCCATACATTGTAAATAGTTGTGCAGCTGTTATTTCTGATCTAAAGGCAGCAGGTGTTGGTCAAAGTACAGTAAATACTGTAGTGATTTCCATGGAAGAGATTGTTCAAGATATTCATCAGCATGCTAAAGAAACAGTGATAAAGCATGTATTTAGTAATGAAAGAGAAACAGAAATGTGCAAGAAAGTTGAGGCGTGTTTTGAGGGGTTAGAGAATCCTTTCACAGTTCTAAATTCGGAATACAAGCGATCAAAATGTATGACTGCCAAGTGGGAAATAGTAGAACCAGTTGAATGTGTGATTGGTTCAAGATTTGACACAAGACGAAATAAAAAGACTGGAACATATGATCAGGTAATAGTTCAAGATAAATTCATGTATATTCCAATTTTATCTACACTGCAGTCAATATTTAAAAGTCAGTATTTTGCAGAAATGTTGCAAAGCTCAGCTACCAGCAACTCTAGACTGAGAGATATTTGTGATGGATCTTTTTTTAAAAGTCACCCCCTGTTCTCAACTGAGAAGCAGACAATACAGGTCCAGATGTTCTATGATGATTTTGAGGTCGCCAACCCATTGGGTTCCAAGCGAGGTATTCATAAATTGGGTGGAGTATATTTTACTTTAAGAAACTTCTCTCCAAAATGGAATTCTTTTTTGGCTAACATACACCTGTGCGCCTTATTTCATACTCAAGATGTTAAACGATATGGTTTTAGTGAAATTTTTGCTCCCATTGTTCGAGACATTAAAGTGTTAGAGAGCGATGGTATTGAGATTCCATTATACAGTGGTTATGTACGTGGCACTGTAGTACAGGTAACAGGTGATAATTTGGGTTTGCATAGTTTGTTTGGTCTGGTGGAGTCTTTCAGTGCAAGGTACTGTTGCAGGTTCTGTTTATCAGAAAAGGAGGACTTTCAAACAGAATTCTCTGAAGATTCTTCCAAAATAGTTTTACGCACCAAAGATATGCATACTGCTCACTGTCAAGAAATGGCTTGTAATCCATCCCTTCCGTATGTTTTTGGTGTGAAAAGGTCATGCATATTAAATTCATTGAGGTATTTTCACACAACTGAGAACTTCTCAGTTGATGTGATGCATGATGTGTTAGAAGGGGTTGGCCAGTACGAATTGAAGTTATTATTTCTGTATTTGAATGAAAAACATGTTACATCAGGAGAAATACATTCAAGAATACAAAGTTTTGATTATGGTTTCACAGAGAGAAATAACAGGCCTGTGACTGTTAATTTAAGTGAAGGATCTAATGATCTGGGACTGAATGCAATTCAGTCCTGGTGCTTACTTAGGAATGTTCCTCTTATCTTTGGAGATTTGGTAACTTCTACTGACCAACACTGGGGCCTGCTTCTTTTATTATTGCAAATAATTAACATTATATTCTCGCCCATGTTATCTCAAGGTCTATGTGTATATTTAAAACATTTGATTGTTGATCACCATACACTGTTTAAGAAGTTGTATCCTCAGAAAAAACTTTTACCAAAGCACCATTTTCTTATCCACTATCCCCGCTGCATCCAGAAAATAGGGCCTGTACTTCATAGTTGGTGTATGAGGTATGAAGGCAAACATAATTTTTTCAAAAAACAGCTTAAATCGTTTAAAAATATTACCAAAACGCTGGCAAAAAAGCATCAGAATCATATGGCATATAGTTGGCGAAGATCAACAACTTTTAGTCGGTTAGATATTGGTCCAGGAAAAATGGTGGCTTTAAATATGGTAAAAGGAGGTTCTGAAATTGCTTTGGCAATGCAAGTGCCCAGTAGCATTCAGGTTATGAAGGTTAATTGGGCTAAACATAATGGGTATGTTTATCGCCCACACTTGGTTATCTGTGGCGAAGTTGACTCTGAAGTGCCCTTGTTTTATCAGATTGAGTCAGTTCTGATAATGTGTGAAAAACTGTTACTACTCACAGTGCCTTTAGTTACAGTAACTTTTCAAGAACATTTCCATGCATATGAGGTGATCAGATCAAAGCATGATTTAGTTTTTTTTCATGTCGACAACCTGCACTACCCTAGACCTTTTGACATACAAAGGTCATATGGAGGAAATGACACAGCTCTCCTTGTTGTGCCATATTGCTTTCTCTGGTGAACATTTTTATGATGTTATACTTCTGTCATAGACAAGGCAATGGGTGTACAATGTAAATTCACGGACATTGAAATTATACTTTTTTTTTTCAATAAATGTGGGTGCTCTCATCTTGTATTATTGTGCTTTGTTTTATTTGATAGTATTGATATTTCTATAATTCAGTAACACTACATCATATGATTTAAATAAAAAAAAAAAAAAAACTGTAGAGAAATGAAAAGTAAATATCATTACACTTTAAAGTGTCATTTTTTAAAGTAAAATTGTAGTTGACTTAACTCTATACAGTGTAATCATATTACTCTCAACAGTGTGATTAAACTACAGTGTTAAATATTTTGACACATTTCATTGTTATTTTTTACACAATATGGAGTAGAATTAACTCTAAAAGTTTTACACTGACCAAAGAGTACATTTTACACTGATTTTGAGTGGGACCAAATGTTATCTGAAACAGAGTTAAATTCAACTCGATAGGAGTTAAATTAACACTTCTGTTTTTACTGTGTAAACTCTGAAAAATACAATAAGGGAGCACTATTTGGGATAGGTTGACTACTCCACCCCTGTGTAGTCCAACACTTCATGGACACCTGGGTTGAACCCTGCCACTTAAATTAATGGACAAATGTCACCCTAATAGAATTTGTGTATTGTCACCCAGCAGCATAGTGACAAGGCCTTGCTTGGTTACAGAGAAAAAGAGAGAGATAGAGAGAGAACGAGAGATAGCGAGAGAGTGAAAAAGACAGAAGAAAGAAAGAGATGGATACACACACACACACACACACACACACACACACACACACACACACACACACACATACAGCCAGTAGCAGCTAGTATAAAACGACTACATCAGACAGACAGTACAGAGAGGGGGAGGCAGCAGGGGACTTGAAGCTATTAAATAGAAGCTTTGAGGGAAACTGGCTGCTCGGTGTGCATGTGTGTGTGTGTGAGAGAGAGAGGGTGTGTGTGTGTAGGGGGTGGGGGGTGGGGGGTATTTGTGTGAGGTGTTAGGAGTGAGAGATATGCAATGTGTATGTTTGCTTGTATAAAAAAGAGCATGCCAGTGTTTGTGTGTGTGTATGTTTGTAATGTGTGTATGTGTATGTCATTGCAGCTGCTTATTTCACTGTGAGTGTGCCTGATCTGAGTGACAGTTGTTCATATTCATCCGTCACTTCTCTCTCTCCTTTGTGTCTTTCCTCTGTTGTGGAGCCTGCCAGCGCTGAGTGTGTCTGTGTGTGTTCAAATTTACATGGACCGAGTTTGTGTGTTAGTGTGTGACAGAGTGAGCTAGAAGCCATGTGTCTGTATGTTTGTGCGGAGTGAGTGTGTTTAAATTCATAAGTGTGTGTGTGTGTTCCTATAAAGGCAGGAGAGGAGAGCTGGCTGAAGAGCCTTGGTGCAGTGCTAAGCTGTACTGGAGCCTGGCCAAAGCACATCTCCCAAAGTGCTTTCAGGAACTTAATTACACAATTAAATCGCTCCCTCTCTTTCCCTCTATCTTTCCCTCTCTCTGCTCACCTCCCTCCTTCCATCCTTCCTCTTTCTGCTCTCTCTCTCTCCCCCAATCTTTGTCTCCATCTAATCTCTGACTTTCCTCTCTCTACCTCTATATCTTGTTGCTATTCCCCGTCCTGTTTCTACCTCCCTCTTTCTCTCTGTGTGGTGTGAGGCGGGCAGGCAGACTGGCGGTAAGTTGAAGAGGATGTTATTGGGCCTCCGAGTTGCGCAGCGTTCTAAGGCACTGCATAGCAGTGCTAGAGGCGTTACTACAGACCCGGGTTCATTCCAGGGCTGTGCCACAACCGGCCGTGGCCGGGAGTCCCATAGGATGGCGCACAATTGGCCCAGCGTCGTCCGGGGGGGCTTTACTTGGCTCATCGCGCTCTAGCGACTCCTTGTGGCGTGCCGGGAGCCTGCAGGCTGACTTCGGTCACCAGTTAAACGGTGTTTCCTCCGACACATTGGTGCGGCTGGCTTCTGGGTTAAGCTGGCAGGTGTTAAGGAGCGAGGTTAGGCGGGTCATGTTTCGGAGGACGCATGACTCCCCCTTCACCTCTCCCGAGCCCGTTGGGGAGTTGCAGCGATGAGACAAGATCAACAATTTGGGAGAAAAAGGGGGTAAAAATAAAAATAAAATAAAAATAAAGAAGAGGATGTTATTGGTGTGAACTGAGAGAGGGTGATGGTGAAGTGTGCTGCAGATAGGAGTGAGACTATATGGGATACACAGAACGTCAGAATCCACAGGAGGAGTTTGGAATCAAGTACATTTCCTCCACAGACTCTGGTGCTAGAGAAGAGTGTCCTCCGATCCTCAGCTTCTCAGTAGAGGTTCCAGGGACGAGCACGGTTAGCTCCAGCCCAAAAGCCAAGGTGTCTTTGAGTGTAGTGTATAAACCACAGTAGCCATGGACAACCAGTTCTCATGGCAGACTGTGGGTATGGAGGGCAGCTGTACCAGCCTACTAGCCCTGCCAACCACTGTGCTAAACATATAGCCAACACAGGCATGAGAGAGCCAGGGCTAAGGAGAGAGGATGTCTCTCAGCTTTAGATTCACCAGCCATGACACAGCCCATTGCCCTTCAGCATGATATAGAGAGCATTATGAAATAGGACTGCTAGTAAGATCATTGTCTTCACAGAGGAGTTCTGTTCAGTCCAGAATATGAGTCAAGGCCTATCCACTACTCTACACAAGCACCCAGAAACAGGTGTCAGATTGTATAAGACCAAACACTAGATGCAACATCATCAACATCCACAACAAGCATCACCCTGGACAGAGTTGAGTTAGTCTAACCCAGGCACACTGAAACTCCACAGGGCAAAATGGTTATCTGTGACTGTTAGAGAGGTCACCATGGTGGAGTTGTGTTTGGGCTCTTCATGACTATGATGGGCAAATGAGTTCAACCATGATTGTTTCATATGGGAGGGGGAGTATAGTAGTGATGGTAGTGGTGTTGATAATAATACGTCTATTTGCTGGGTGTAGTGTGGTGCCCGGCGGTACCAGGTATCTATGGTGATGAGCATGGGACCCTGGAGAGAGGAGAAGGTCAAGCTGTCACATTCCACTCCAGTGAAATGACATCCTCTGTAGCCCTCAACTCTGCTGCTGGGCCGCTGATAACTGGCCTCAGAGTGTGTGTGCGGGAGTGTGTGTGTGTGTGCATGTGTGTAGGGGTAGAGCAGCACACTAGGGATCAGGAAAGAGGAGGAGGGCGGTAGAGGCGGGCACAGTCGCAGG